>NW_007579821.1:0-41143 GCF_000690725.1 Stegastes partitus
TAAACATTCTGGCAACTAATTCACAAATAACATCTAAACACAGAATACAAGGGTGCTTTAAAAAGTTATTGGCCTCACCATGAAACAAGGGGTAACTCCAAATTTGGAACATCTTTGTACAGGAGAAGGCCTTATGTCACTGTGCACAAACACTCAAATGTTTGTCGTCATATGTCGAAGCTTCTGCGCTTCACATCTAGTAAAATGCACAGATAAGGTAGTTAGGCACAACAGCTTCCTGGCAAAAAATGGCAAGGAAATAGTTTGCAAAATATTTAAGGATTTTACAATAACCTTGATCATCTTGAATTTTTTAAAAAACGTGCTTTTACTCTGAAGGACCACTCATCACAGCGCTCCGTCGTGTCTGCTGAACTTGACGCAGCGAAGCAGCTTACCTGATCCCATGTTTCCCAGCATGCACCGCGGCGCCGGGGCTGCTGCCATAGACATGTATAATAAAGGCTGCTGCCCTGCCCGGGAGGAGGCCACCTATCTGCCGGAGAGAGGAACTGCCTGCAGGAGCAAACACATTAATACTGCTGACATTATTTTATTTTAAAGTATGATCACATGTGCACGTTTTATTTCCCCTTTAACAAATATTGCTCTGGTTTCTGAACCTACATATACATACATATACTTTTGCATGCTGTGCAGATGTACAGAGATATTTATGCTTCACTCAGTTCTGTGGATTTCTCTTTGCTTCTGTTTATTTATTTTCTTTCATGTTTGCATTGTTTTCTGCTTCCTGGTCACAGATTATCCAGGCAGCTAAAGCGGGTGGTCTCTGTGTGGGAGACCCTGAGGTCACATTAGTCTTATTAATGTCACATCAGTTAAGCCGGAGGAGGAAGGAGGTTTTAGGGAGCAGCCACCTTTACTTACATTAAGACTTCATTAGAGCAGAGTTTAGCAGGAGGCTCAGCAGCTTAAAGGCAAACACGCTGGATTTAAAGAACAAACGTATGTGAAGTGTGTGTGTGTGTGTGTGTGTGTGTGTGTGTGTGTGTGTGTGTGTGCAGAGAGAGGGAGGAAGAACATGGAAGAGGTGCCTGAAGGTTCCTACACAGGAGCAAAGACAACAAATAAAACTGATGCAGCTTCAGTGTTTTCTAGTGACGAGTAGAAAAAACACACGCAGATGAAAACAAACCGTCCAGAGCTTCACGCTGCAGCAAACTCAGATATTATATTAAATACTGCAAGCTTTGAAAAACAAGAAAACACACAAATGGAGGCCTGAGATGCAAGTATTGTCCCAAAGCAAAAGCTATCTGGCTGCCAAACTGATTCTTGTGGTTTCGCTTCTGTTCCTGTCTCGTCACAAAAACTTTATCCTCAGCATGTTATTATATAAAACTATAACTGTGTCAGGCCTTAAGCTGCTCTGGAGCATGAAAAACTGATCACAGGAGAGAAAAGAAAACAGCACAACGAGGAAAAAAGATAAAACACAGACCGGTTATGACCAGAGTTAACTGGTTCTCTACATACAATATACTGGAAATGAACCAATAAAGACATATTGGTACACACATTAAATATAAACATTATAAAAATGATGGGGTTGCAAATCATCACACTCAAAATAATCCTTTTAAAAGGTGAGAGTTATTCAGAAATTAATTAATTCAGATTTTAAAATGTTTCCACCAAAAGACTGAGTGAACGGAAACAAGACATCATGATCAAAAAGCTAAATTATTTTATGGCATTTTCTGCAGATAATCATCTCCAGAAACCTGAAAAATAGTTTTAATAAAAGGCTCAAATTAAATTAAATGTAAATTAATTACAACAGAATTAAGTTTAACCGTGCCTTGGTGTTTGCAATCTTGTCTTTATTTTTATTTTTTAAAGCTTTTTATGACTACTTTCAGCACCAAAACCAAAATGAGCCCAAAGTTTGACACCTCACTTTGCACTGTAGACGTGTACAAGCTAAGTTTCTTCTAATAAAACCAACCTCAGCTCTGTGCACAGGAGACGTCAACCCGGGGCACGATTATGATGCAATAAACCGCTGCCAGGTTTTCATTTTATTGTCTCGTCTTACCGTCAAGACACAAGGAATGACAATATAAGGAAAAATCTGTCCAGCAGACGACAGGCATCAGTTAAAATCTAAGTTAAATGACTTAATTAACATCACTGGTGGATGTTATTTAAACTTTAAACTGGAGCTGCTGGAGCAGAGGGAGAAAGGGATTGTGGGTAAGTGAGTTCTTAGATCAGACACTCCGTAGTGTGTATTCACACATAGTAAAGTTTGTTTTTAATTAGTTTCTAGAAAATTTTAAATTTAAAGTAGAATCAGTTTGAATTTTACAGTTTTCTTGTGCAGCTTCACATATGACTTGAAATTGCACACACTGCTGATTATTGCCTATTTATTGCTTATAGTTGGAGTTACATTCTATGTTTATTGTCTATTTTTTTGTGCTATTTTAATTATTTTTGTCTGTTTGTTTTGCACCGTGGGGCCTCAGAGGGTGGCAGTTTCAGTTCTCTGTATTTTGTATTTATGGTCAAACTGACAATAAAGCTGGCTCGACTTGATGTTGTTTGATATTTTCTATGAACAAGCTTTGATGAAACATAATAAGAAAAACATCAGTGGTGGTAGCATCTGTGCACAATAACAAAAAAAATGGAATCGTCACCGATGCCTCCACATATTTCCCATTAAACTCTGTGGTTCAGGACCTTTGACCTCGCTGCAGAAAATAGAAACTCCTTTATTTGGTCATCTGTGGTGGTAAAAATATTCCCTTTTTATGCTTACAGGTGTCACTGTGTTTATTTATATCAGAGTCAGAAAACCACGGACACAACCTCTCAATTACAAAACGCTTCCTGCTTGATTTATTTCCTCCTTTGTTCTGATAAATATGATCTTTTCTCTGATGTTCAGCCTTCGAAATCTTGTAATAAACATGTTAAGCGCAGTACTATTAACTCATTCATCCTTTCTTTCATGTTTTGCACAACACCACGTTTGTAAAACTGCTAATTACAACATCTGTTTAATGTTTAATTAGCAGATTTAACCACCAGCTCGCAGCTTTTTTGCTCCAGTTTTTTTTTTAATCTCCACACGCTGAAGTCTAATGAGACAGCTGAATATCAGGATGCATCGCACTGTTTTCATTTTGCTATCACCTCACAGCGGCGTCCCACATCAACGCTCATTAAAGTGTCTGAGCTAAAAATAACCTCGTGACCGTGCATTCTTAATTATCGTTAGAACTGCAACCCCTCCCTCCTTTTTTAATTCACACATAACACACTAAATATCAGATTCGCAGAAGACGGGAAGCTGCCTGTAGTCACCAGGAGAGACATTTATATGGGTTTTTAATTTATTTATTGGTTCTGTGTGTGTGATTTGCTGCAGAGAGTGAGATGAAACTGGTGAATCCACATGGACATGAATACACACAGGTGTGAATGGGACACATACTGTAACTGCAAGGACATACATTGTATCTGTACATGCGTTCAAAGAATTGTACACACACACACACACACACACACACACACACACAGAGTTGAAATGTTCCAGCTGTCCTGGCCGACATCCCAATAATGTAAAATTAGAAATGGATGATTTACAGAAGGACGGGGAACAATGACACTCACATGTACACAGCCGAGTGTCTGGAGTCACGTGGCTCAACGTTCAGCAGACGTTCTGAGAAGGCTTCTGTTGGATATGAATGAATGAATCTTTATTGTCCTTACTCGGCGTATAACGACATTTCATCTGACTTTCTATTAAATAAAAAAAAAACAAGTTGAAAGACACACTAGGAAAAAAATGCAGAGATGAGATGTTGCATGAAGATCATTCACTTGCGTTGCGTTGTGTTGATCATGTCACAGCTCAGTCATAGTTTATAATCTATATAAAAGCAGCAACAACAGTGGAATGAGTGCAAATCCTGAATATAAACAAATAACAGCAGCAGATTAAAGGTGCATGAAGGTTTAGAGTTATTAACACAACGGTGCAACGGAGGCTTTCGGTTCTGGTTGTTCTGTAATACGCTAACCATGCTAACAGTGGCTAATCAGCAACGGGTTGTTTTTGCAGGAATTTAGCTGGAAACCCGAAGAAGTGGACAAACTGAAACGTAGAACATCGACGAGATTCATCCTCTGGGAACAAAAAATATCAAGTTTCACTCGTGGCAGCAGTGAAAACAGGAGACAAACTTCAATCTACTCAAATGTATTCATCCCCTTCCATTCAAGAAAAGGCTAAAATTCATAATAATCACTCAAATAACTAGAAACTGAAAAAAGTAATAATAAATAAAAATTCGCTAAATTATTATTGAGTGAAATGAGCTGTTGCTTTTGAATTGTGGTTGAAAATAGTAATTTTAAAAATAAAATAACAAACTGTCCAAATGAGAGCACTTTGCTGATGAGCAGTGAAATCCAAACACCTGTCAACAGGTGCAGAAGTCTGACTGAGAGTTACAGAAAACACCTGATGACTGCAGTGATTGGCTCAAAGAGTTGTTCAACTAAATGTTAGTTTATGGGTCCATCATGCTTGTTTTTTGTTTTGTTTTTTAATATTTCTGTTGAACCACAATTCAAAAGCAACGTCATGATGTTCATTAAATTTTTATTTATTATTACTTTTGTCAATTTCAACTTATTTCAGCTGTTTTTTTCCTTCTTTAATGGGAGGTTATGAAAACATCTGAGGACGACTGTATGTGCTCTCCACATCTACATCAAACCCCAGCCGACTCCTCTTCAGCGTCTGCTGTCCTGCTCAAGAAACGGTGGATGAATGGACGGAGAGGTGGACGCAGAGACTGACAGACTGACAGCTGAGTCGATGCAATTCAATCGGCAGGACCGGCATCGGAGATCGGAGGACCCGGTGAGGTAGCACTAAAGATAGAAGTCCGTGGTTCACCCCCGAGCTCCCCTCCACGGGCAGCTCGTGTTTCACCGGGGCCTCGCCTCCCTCACCTTCACAGAATCAAAATCACAAAGATTTCTAAACTGGCTCCAAAATTACTTACATAATCCAGCATTTAGATTTTTTTTTACAGCCGTGAGTGGCTCAGTGCAGATTGGTGGACAATCAATGGTGGGATTCCCTCAGGCACCAACACGTCTAATTTATTATAGTCGAGCACAAAGCTGCACAGGCTGTGATGGTTTGTCGTCTTTCTAACGTTACTGCCTCTGTTTTGATTGAAATAAATCCCTCTGCTTTGAGTCATGTGATATCACTTTACTGTGTAGCCACCATACGAGCTCCTAAAAAACAATCAAACACCATCACAGAGGACATAAACAACTCATGCAGCAGAACCAGATATATTGTCCACACCTTCTTCTTCTTTGACGCCCACGTTACCCACAATGCAACTCAACCCCCGGCGGCCCGCTCACCAGCAGCCATCCGAGAGCTCGAAGCCTTCGGCAACTAACTCACACCGCCAGATTTTTGTCATTTCTTAAGACCCAACTGGCGCTGACTCGGATGACATGGCTTGACACACGAGGCTTCACACATCCAGGAGTGCTTCCCAACATGTGAGAACAAAGTGTCTTTCTAGTGAGGGCGGCCTTTTTCAGGAAATGTACGCACAATTTAAACCCCGGTCCACATTCTTTGTACTGTTTGTCTAAAAAAACCCGCTGATAAATCAGTCGGCGGTTGTGTTTCCTTCATGACGCGTCCGAATCATGAGTCAAGAATCAGTATTGTGCACGATTCCCACTGCAAAACATGTCATATTGTTCCCTCTGTGTGCTGCACAAAGCCTCACATCTCATTGGCCCAAACGCCGTCACTCCTCACTTCAGCCCCCTTCTCATTCCATCCCGACGCTTTCCACCGTGAGACAGACTTAACATGCACACATGTCGGCAGAGGTTGTCTTTCAAATTCCCGAGTCTATTTGCGGGATCCTCAAACTGCTGACATAATTCTTCCTGCTGTGGCGCAAGACTCTTATCTCGGAAACTGTTAATCCAGGTTAAAAATCTGAAGAATCCAGAGACGGCAACAGCATCCTGGATCTTCCCGAGGCCTCTGATGTGTTTCATAAGAGAATGTAGGAAGTCACACGTGGGGATTATGAGGAGATTTGCTTGAGTTTAAAACACTAATATCAACTCTTTTAAAAACAATGACGTAAACTTATGTTCTTGTTCTTTACACATTCCCAGGTTTTGTTCTCTCTTCTCCCTCAGTGCAGGAACCACTCCGACGCTATAAGTTGCTCTATAATGTGGAAAGAAACATCACAAACCTGTCTTCACAGATGCCGCTGGTGGCCAAGACTGCCAGTTGTTCCTGGCAACACCCATGTGTGAATGTGTGAATGCGTGTTACCCTCAGCTGCTCCCTAAGGCCTTCGCTGTGAATAAGAATGTGCCATCAAACTGCACGCCAAACCCCAACGACATTTAGGAAATCGTGTGTATACGTATGTCGGCGGCTGCATCTGAGAATCACCAACAATAAAACTCAAACGAGCAGCTTGCAAAATGTGATGCGTGGAAGTCGCAAGAAGGAGTTGATCCTGAAGGCTTCCAAAACTATACAAACTATGTATGTATGTATTATGCAAGAGCAGCAGAAACACACCACGTACTCACACAACAAAAATGCAGCAACATCAGCTTCACAGATGTCACTAATGCACGGCTGTTGTAATGGGTTGTGTAAGTGTTTACCGCCCACACGCACACTTTCGCACATGCATACATGCACAGTGCACCGACTCGCCCAGCAACGCGGCTCAGGCAGTGCAAACATTTCCACATGCCTCCGAAGCATTAGAGCTATTTTACATATCTTCCAACGACATATTCTCACGCAGCATCAGAAAACAAACGCTAGAATCCAGCTCGATACCATTTAGTATGCATTAAGCCCCCCCCCATGAGTATTGAACCGATTTTTTTTTTTCTTTTGCACATTCTGCTCATGAGACTCAGATTAAAAATCATTATAAATGATTCACACAGTGTTACTGGTTTACATAACTGTCCTTGGTGCCTGTTTCCCCGGGGCAGCTGCAGGGTTCTGGGGCTGTTTGGCTCTGCGGTGGGCAAGGGGGGGGTGGGTGATATGGGTGTGTGTGGGGGTAGTACTGGGAGATAGAATGACAGTCTAAACTGGGATACTGGATGTGCGCCACAGTGGCATTCGAGCTACAGAACTAAGCGGTCTGAATGGGCAGAAGACGCACACAGCACATATCACACGTCAGTCAGCATGACCTTTGAGTTTTATTGACTGGAGGTTTGCGCTAAAGCGGAGCGGAGGGAAAAATGGCACTTTTACATGTAAAATAGAGCCTTTTGGGCTGTTTTCCAGGCTGATTAATTTACACTTTTTGCACTTGGGTAAGACATGTAAGACACGTGTGCCGTTCTATCCTTTAAACTGAGTGATCTTATAGGAATCAGCGACTGTTCTCTCACTAAATGAAAAGGTTTCGGTTGCTTATGTTCTTCAGCACAGACTCGTGTCCTGTTATTGGTTGTTATGGTAATAAGTAGGTGTGCGGTCATTCATGTGAGAGTGAGTTCACAGTGGGTGAGCAAGACTAATTTGGAAAGTCATGTCTGTGGATGGTCAGGCCACAGCTGTGAAACTGGAGCCTGAGTGTTGATTTAGAGCAAAGGAGCTGAGACTCCCCACACTCGTGAACACAGCATGTACCTGCAGCTTTTAGGCTGCAAAGGAAGGCAAGCTGGAGGGATGGATGCAGGCTCACGTGTAGCCTGGCAAACGTGTGTGTTAAGTGGCAGAAAAGTACACAATTAGGCACCAAAGTGAAGTTACTGCATATTATCATTTGCTAAAATAAAACCCAGACAAGCTATTAGTCACATATAAGTCAAGGAATATGCTATATTTGCTTTGAACCAGCATCTATAAGTTTAGAAACCAGTCGTAGTTGTATGTATGTAAAGTTGATTGTCATCAGCATAGGCTATAAATGACATAAGGTGCATAAGAGCTACCAAAAGGCCACATCAAACCCCAAGACTGAGCTGAAATAATCACCTGGCTGATCTTTAATGGCTGCCATGTTGATTCCATTGGCCCTTTCACTGTGTTCTTTGAGGACCCTGATGTTTTACTACCCCTGCTTTTGAGTCACAGCCAGGACTAGAAATATGAACCGCCATCTCCAGCCTACCTTCCCCCTCCCGCAATTCCCAGCAAGTTAACACGAACACCCTTCTGTTGCAAAATATGCTTATTTTGAATGTTTGTCATTGTAAATCCTCTCATAAAAGGCTGAAGATTAATCTCAGCTCACAGTAACGTCAAAAGCGTAGGTGTACCCTCTACCTTCACAAGCCTTCCAGGGTCTACTGCTGAAAACATCCCCACATCATGATGCTGCCACCTCCATGCTTCACAGTGGGGATGGTATGTTTGTGATAATGTGCATAGCGTCTAATCTGAAGGCTTAAAAGCTCAGTGTTGGTTTCATCAGACCAAAGAACCTTCTTCCCGTTGACTTCAGAGCTTCCCGCATGCCTTTCTGTTTCCCAATCTCTCATAAAGCTTTGACTGGTGAAGAACAGTTGTGTACACAGTCTCTCCCATTTCAGCTGCTGCAGCTTGCAACTCCTTCTGGGGAGTCACAGGTGTCTTGATGGCCTCCCTCGCTCGTCTCTTTCTTGCTCGGAAGGACTGAACCTTCAAGATACAGGTGTCTTAATACTACAATCACACATTCACTGCACTCAGATGCTCTCTGGTCCACTAATCGTGTGACTTCTGGCACCAGTTAGCTGTTTTGAATTAGTTGAAAAAGGGGTGGATACTTATGCAATCGCTTATTTACATTTAATACTTTTAAGAGTATTTTTGTCTTTAAATTCTTGTCAAAAAAATGCCAAATGAAATTGGCGGTGATTCGGTGGTGAAGAGCAGCATTGGGGGGAAACCTGGGTCTTCTGTGAGACTGCTATTTGCATCACAGTGTCTCTCAGCTCCACCCCACAGTTTCTACCCCGTCACATGATGGGGGTGAATTAATATCTGTCTGCGGGTAGATTACTGAACTCTATCACATTACAAATGGTGAGTAATGACGTTGGCACTCGTACAGAAGAGAGCCGGATTTTACAGTCGGGGACGGATCCTGAGTATAATCGTCTCAGAGTCCATATCTGCATTGGAAAAAGTACAAAACGACAATTACCTGAACTGGATCAGGTGTGATATTTAATTGGTGAACTTCTGAGGAAAACGTACACGAACAAAGCTGCACATTTAAAATCCTCCCACAAACGCATAATGAGACGTTTTTTCATTCTTTGACTTTGCCAAATGTTTTGGGTATGAACAGCCTGTCACTATGCCTCACACACAAGGAGACACCTCCACTTAGTCAATTGGTTGGTGAGAGCGCCGCAGTTCACGGAAATCCAATCTGTAATCTTCAATATTATGATGATGTAATCCAAGACAAAGTGGTTATTTTAACTCCCAAATGTGATGACAGACAGAACTCCGGTTACTCTGCTGCACTGGTTCCCAGAGGACGCTTATGAAACAAGGATCTATATGTGCTATACACTCATTTTAGAGACACCTGCTCTTATTGTAATATGCGACCAGGTGAAATCAGGTGAAAAGCTTGATCCCTGACCGACACGAGGCAGCACACGGTGTACAAACTACGTCAAACAGATATTCTTTAAAACTTAAGTATGATTAAATTCAAACACGTTTTTTTCTTAATTTTTAAAGTGTTTAAGGGTTTTTTTCTTTCTTTTTGAAGGCTGCAATGGAATTTCAGTTTCATTCATTTGTTATTTAATTCATGTTGGGTTTTTATTTTGCACTCTTTATAATAAAATGTCCATTATTGCTGCATTTTGCACGACATTGTGATTTTGACATTTGCTCTCTTGATCTACTTTCTACATTTACTGTCACTCTGGGCAAGGTTAAAGCATTTGCTAGTGCCTCCCCGTTAATCTAACTCTACTACAATGCAAACAGGACACTGCGTGCATTTAATCCTTGTATGTTTGAGGACGTTTTCCTAAAATGTTCTTTCCTGCAGGCTGCCATAAAGCCGCTCGCAGAAGGTGAAAGGTTGGACCGGGCGGCTGCAGCTGTTGCCTTGTCTCTCGTCTCGAGTGTTGTGTGATGTTCGTTCTTTCCTTTTAGAAACTCAACCGGGCACAGAAGACCCCCTGCGACCAATCAAATGAGGGGACCCCAGGCCCAGTCAGCCAATGGGGACAGAGGTCTGGGTATAAATACTTAAGTCCATCACCTGGCAGAGTTGGGCAACCCCTACACTTTGTGGACAGGATCTGATCCCGGGATCTGTTACCTCTTTCTTTTCTCCTAAGCAGGTAAAAAGCAACTCAATGCTTTAGTTAGTCTTTTTGATAATTTCACGGGGAACATTGTGGTGGTTTTTACATTTAACTATGGACTAGTACCTCTTCCTGACCAAACATCATGACAACAAAATTGCCTTATAAGGGAAACCAAAAATCTGACAGATTCCACTCCACTGGTCAACTCTGAGCCGAGAAAACTGAATGAATTGAATTTGCTTCTTACATTTCCATCTTGGATTCCTGTGAAGCTTTGTGCATTTTTCCTGACAAAGAAGTTACTAAAATCTACTTTGATCGCTCTTCAGTCGATGCACACTGTAGGCTGAAATGCATTTTTTTCTTTGAACGTCTTGACGCTCTTGGAGACGGTTGGTAACAGTCTGCTGACTAAAGCGTAGCTAAGTATGCAGCAGTGTAGTGTCACTCCAACAGTTGTGGCTATCTATCAGCTGTTGCTGATGCCAGCAGAACAGACTTGAGGTGTGTCTTTGAATAGTTTAGGAGCGCTTGATTTAGTCATGGGACTTGTGGAGCCATCCGTGAGGCACGCAGGCTCTGACCTTTCGGTGCACCAGGTGTCGTCGATCTACTGCACCTCCACTGACTGACACAACCGACTTCTGACCTCTGCCTGAAGGAGATCACCTCTGGCTCCTAAATACATACAGAAAAATGGCTAGCAGTTCAGGAAATGTACTCCTGAGTCGACCCGACTGATTCTGCAGCTTCGTTCCCGCTTTAGATTGAGAAATTTGTTGAAGTCGCTTCTGTTTAGGTACTGAAATGTTAAATTCCAAAAGTTTTGCAACAGAAGATGTGCATTGAAATACACAGCATTGATTTACTTGTTTCTTTTTCATACACTTACAGCTTAAATAGCACATAGAAGGTAAAAAAAAAACAGACCAAAGGAGGTGAGGCAAGTTATTAGAAGATGCATTAGCTTTTTGTGCTGTTTTTCAGTTAATTCAAAACTGTTCTTACTTCTAATGCTCCTTGCAGTCTTTTGTGTCACATGGTAGTTCTGTCACTAAGTTAGCATTGGGCTGAATGGAGCGAATAGAAAATCATTCATCATACTGTGCTGGAGACTCCCTGCAGAGGTGGGAGGGGTGCAGGACAAGCCGTCTATTTATAACCCTTGCTGTGAAGGGAAGACAGGTGGTGAGACATTCAGACATTCAGAGAAACAGGACAGCAGCGAGGAAAGCATGTAGGCAGCACAGCTGACAGAGAGAGAGAGAGAGAAAGAGGGGGGATGAGACAGTCAGAAGAGGAGGAAAAAAGTAAGAAAGAAAGTCAGAAAAGGGAAGAAAGTCAGAATGAGAAGGTGCCTCCTCTTCACCAGAAGACTCATAGACAAGGCACTTGAAAAACTTGGAGAAATTCCAGACAAAAAACACGGTATGCATTACTTTCCAACTGCAGCAGATGAACATCAGATGACAAATACGTATCCTAGCTTGCAAAACTATTAAATCCAATTCTCAAAGCTCTTCTGATGTACGACACTCAGGACAAAAGTGACCCGATACTGCACGGTTCTGCATAAAATCCTAAACATGCAGTCTTAAAATCCTACAATAATTACAGATGCAGTGAAATAACACCTCGTCTCCACTTTGTCTCACCTCCTCTCAGACGGAGTAAGAAACGCAACCATGACGAAGAACGTGCACAACGACTACAAGATGAAGTTCACTCTGGACGACGAGTTCCCAGATCTGTCTCTGCACAACAACCACATGGCCAAGGTACAAGTCCTGCTCCGACGCCATCTAAACATGTTTCAACATGAGCTGACTGAGGCTTATTCAAGGCATCACTATTCTGTCCACATTCTAAAAAGCAAAAATGTTTTTAATGCTACTTTTGGAATGACCTCTAAAGGAATGCGTAATTTCTCACCTGCACCATGCGTCTTCTGTTTTAGGTGCTGAACAAGGACATCTACGGCAAGCTGAGGGGAAAGTCCACCCCCAGTGGCTTCACCGTGGATGACGTCATCCAGACTGGTGTTGACAACCCTGGTAAGAAGGAGAGAGTCGTCGGCGTAGAGTTAAACAAACCAGCAAAGATAGGGTTTGAGGAGACTTAAATTAAAATAGCAAAGTGTGAGTTATTCGTATTGACCTGAAAGATGAGACGTTTTAATTGCAACATACAGGGACAAGACGACCTTACATTCAATACAGCAATATGCCAGAACCAAAAATCCACTCACTGCAATCAGTGTTACCAAACTCCTCATCCTGCGTCTTGTCCACAAGGTCACCCCTTCATCATGACCGTCGGCTGCGTTGCCGGTGATGAGGAGTCCTACGAGGTCTTCAAGGAGCTGCTGGACCCCATCATCTCCGACCGTCATGGCGGCTACAAGCCCACCGACAAGCATCAGACCGACCTGAACTTCGAGAACCTGAAGGTGAAGACATGCATGGCTGTTATAGATTGTGTTTAAAGTCAAAATAGATAACTGGCTAGATAAAGTTAAGCAGTTAACCAGTTCTCTGAGGCAACACACTTCAAACATTTATCAGCAGGTGGAATAATATGCCAGCCCTACCTCACTGGCAGAGTGGAAAAAATGTGAAGAAAATGTAGAGATAAAGGGGAGATATCCAAACCAATGGCTCCAATATAATAACAATAATAACGTGTTGTTTGTCTGCCCCACACAGGGAGGTGATGACCTGGACCCCAACTACGTGCTGTCCAGCCGTGTTCGTACCGGCCGCAGCATCAAGGGATTCACCCTGCCCCCCCACAACAGCCGTGGAGAGCGCAGAGCCATTCAGAAGCTGTCCATTGAGGGTGAATGCCAAACCGCTAACAATAAGACCGATATCTGTAGAACACAGGACGTCATGTTCAGAGACTGACTTCCTTTCTCTGTGCACCTGTCTCTATCGTCAGCCCTGTCCAGCCTGGAGGGCGAGTTCAAGGGAAAGTACTACCCCCTGGACGGCATGACCGACGCCGAGCAGGAGCAGCTGATCGCTGACCACTTCCTGTTTGACAAGCCCGTGTCCCCCCTGCTGACCTGCGCCGGTATGGCCCGTGACTGGCCCGACGCCAGAGGCATCTGGTGAGAAACTCTGACGAGGATGTGGTTTAACCACAGCTCCCATGCTTTAAAAAGCAAAAGGGTGATCAGACGTGCTACAACCAACCGTAAAAACAGCTTTTGTGTGTCTATTTAAACACAAAAAGACAGAAATAAACAACCGCCCTCTGAGCTAAAATCCCCCATCTGCCCCTTTGTGTACAAACCCCTGAAACTATCACCATCTGTCTCTTTCTAGCAAAGCCATAGTATGAAAAGCCTGATTATTCCTGTTTTCAAACATCTGTTGAAGTGTGTCATGATTCCCACAGCTGCAGCGTTCACTGTCTCTCCTGTAAATCCGCCGCTGTGTAGCTCAGCGGGTCGGATAATTCACGTTATCAGGGCCACACAAACTATAAATCTACCAGTATTTTTTAACCAAAACTGTAAATGATACTCGTGCAGCGTTGTCGTATCAAGGTTCTGGCTTGTGAACATTTTCTGCTGCGTGTAAATTGAGCACATTTTCTTCCTGCAGGCACAACGACAACAAGACCTTCCTGGTCTGGGTGAACGAGGAGGATCATCTGCGTGTCATCTCCATGCAGAAGGGAGGCAACATGAAGGAGGTCTTCAGACGCTTCTGCGTTGGCCTGCAGAAGGTAATTCACAAAAACAGACTTTCACTTTATGCACATACTTAGCTAAACACAATTCAGTTCTGTGCTTGATTAGCAACTGCAACTATTATATTTCAACTTACTCTTCGCTGGTCAGATTGAGGAGATCTTCAAGAAGCACAACCACGGCTTCATGTGGAACGAGCATCTGGGCTACATCCTGACCTGCCCCTCCAACCTGGGAACCGGCCTGCGTGGTGGTGTCCACGTCAAGCTGCCCAAGCTCAGCACACACGCCAAGTTCGAGGAGATCCTGACCAGGCTGCGTCTGCAGAAGCGTGGCACAGGTACTGAAAAACAGCTGTTTGTTACGTTTTTGTTTTGAAGGTCAGGTGTGTATTTCCACGTTCGTAGGTTTCCTCATTGCAGGAAAAGCACGTGTGGCTGGATTGAGTCTTCATTTTCTTACCCGGCTCTGCCTCTGAGATTCAGTTCTCTCTGGAGATGATGTGCACCATGTGAGAGGATGGAGGTCTGAGTTTCATTCTTCCTCTCCGACCAGGTGGCGTGGACACAGCCTCCGTGGGTGGCGTGTTCGACATCTCCAACGCTGACCGTCTGGGCTCCTCTGAGGTGTACCAGGTCCAGCTGGTGGTTGACGGCGTCAAGCTGATGGTTGAGATGGAGAAGAAGCTCGAGAAGGGAGAGTCCATCGATGGCATGATCCCCGCCCAGAAGTAAAGTGGACAGACAACCCATGACCGAATGACTGTCTGTGTTTGTTTTTTTTTTACATTATAAAAAAATGAACGGTAGCCGTGTTGTAAAGTTATCTTACTGGTTTCGGCCGACTGGCTACTTTCTGCTTTCTTCTTTCCGTCAAAAGACACTCCACTTTTCTTTCTCCTTTCTCCTTCCTTTCTTACTTCTGTTAAACTTATTTTTTTCCTGCTTTTTCTTTGGTTCCTCTTTCTGATTTCCTTTAACTTTAAACATCTCTCTCCCCGTTCTCTCTGTAACATCCTGGGATCAATCCATGCATAGTCTGGTCGTGGCTATGTGTGCGCACCGAAGAAAAACTTTTTTTTTTTGGTTGTAAATTACAACTGGACTATTAAATGATGCCCCATTTGACAATCAAACTTTCTCCTTTATGTTTTCTTTTGCAACTGTGTGTAGTTTTGCTTACATAAAAAGATATAATACATTTTAACACGAGCACACGTAAACAAAACCATTGAAAACTCGTAGTTTTTGCTGCACGTTACGGAGAAAAAAATGGACACAAAATATGAAAGAGGTTGAAAGTCTTTATTTTTGTGTCACACATTATTTCCTAGGAGACATGCAGGATTGCAGGTCGATCATTTCCGTAATTTCAGCCCATAAGTTAAGTTTTATTGATAACAGCGACGGCTTCAAACACACTATACAACAGAACTGTAGCCTTAAAGCGTGGCCCTAACCGTATCTAGAGAACAGCCTCGATGGGGGAGAGGGAAGAGGCACAGTTGTACACAAAAAAAAATAAAGTTTAAAAAAATAAAAATAAAAAGCAAAACTAGCCCTAAATCACAGCTTCACATTTTCAGACAGTGGTGGACACCCGCTGCAGCTCAAATCTCCCATCAAACAGTTAAATCCCGTCGTAAAGATCACAAGTCTGCTGTAACATCGAACTCTTTTTTTTTTTTTCTCCCCATATCAGTGTTTCGTTAGACGCTGCATACTTCGAAAGTTATAATTGCTTGGCTTTACAGAGTTACAATATAAGTACAACCTTTCTGATTTTGAAGTTGTCAGTGTCAATGCAGCAGAAAACATGTTCGACGTAGCACTTGGTGGACTCTGAGTGTGTTTGTTAAATCTTTGTAGCTTGGTTTCGCGATGAGCATAAAAGTGCTTTTACAAAAGAAAGAAATGAAACTTCTTAAGGGTCGATCGAGGTGACATTCCCGTCTTAAACCGGCTGCCTCATCGCCGCGCGGCGGCGGCTTGACGAGGCAGGGGGTCTGATTGGTTAACAGTCATAAACGTCGTACAACAATACTTGAATCTGATTGGTCAACAGTCAAAATTCTCTGCAGCGCTGCAGTCTGATTGGTGAACGTTGGGAGAGTCTACAGTTTGCATGTCGAGGTTAGAAACACAAAGCGAACGTTATACCGGACAAATGAAAAGCAAACCTTTACAGGTCGTTGACATTTGGTCCTGGTGCATCAGATAAACACGTTATTTGTACCTCAGTTTACCCAATTTAACACTGAAACCAAATGGCACCAAGAAACCACAGCTGGTTTCACGATGGAAAGCAAAGACACCATTGTAGGTATGTGAAGCGAAACAAAATGAAAAAAGGCATTCAGAATTATTCTCCATAAAATTAGTTGCAGAAAAAAGTACAGATTGTTTAAAAACTCTGCCAGTACAGTTCAGTGAAATACTGGCGAAAAAGCAAAAAAAAAAAAAAGTGCTCAATCATTTCAACAACATACCAGCAATATCAAAAATAATAATAATAAAAAAGGAATCAAACAAGGAGCCCTGTTAGGTTTTAATCGATGCTTATTCAAGTGTTGCTTCTTGGCTTCGCGGCTGTATTGCACTACACTCAACGACGCGATGGCTTTCTGACAGACTGTGATATTTTAATGTCAAAGTGCTACCAGAAGAACGACTGTTCAACTCCTCCGTTTGCTCTGAACCAGTACGAGCTACAGTAATCAAGAGAGTGGGAAGAAGAGGTCCAACAATTATTAGATCAAATCAATCTGCGATGAAGAAAACTTTAAGGTCGCCCGTTAAGAAGTTCTGCCCGTCTGAGCTTTTTAGTGGATCAGGTTTGTAAAGTATGTCTGCACTGGATTCGCAGGATTAAAACTTTTTGTATTTTCACACTTTGTTAAATTACCATCACATGAGGTTAACAGAAGGATCAGTAAAGGCTGTTTTCAACCACGCTCAGCGAAAGCACACGACACGTGCTGAAAACTTTCACCAACATGTTCATTTTTTGTTTGGAAATTTGCTGTAGCTTAAATGTATTTAGTTAAATTATTCACTTTAACTGAAAATGAGTTTAACGGCAGATTAGTGTCATAAAGGTGTGTTCTGATCGGGCTGCTGCTCAGGTGAACAAAGTGGTGCAGACTGAGGCATCACGCTGTGTAAGAAAACACAAAATGAATTCTTTGAACCATCAAAAAGCTTTTTAATGGTCAGTTTTTTTGGAAAGGGCTTTCACTTTCTAATAACCGGTTGAACATGAGTATTCGTGAGGAGCATATTTGCGCTCAAATGAACTACAGTGTCCAGTAAGAAGCTCGACTGCTGGCTGTCAAAACGCCGGACAGCCGGCAGAGGAGCAAACATGCTAACGGCGTGAAACACGTCAAAATCCAACTGAGCAGAAACATGGATTCTGTGAATGTTTGGGCAGGAATTCAGTGATGCTTGATGCTCCGTTTGGTCTGTCACAAGTCTCTGCATTTCTGCATGTCTCCCTCTAGAGGCCGGAGGTCAGACTGAGCCCTCGCTACTTAAATATGTGACTTCCAATAGTGACAACAGATGTCAAACGTCTGCCCGTTTCAAAAGCGTTAAAGAAAGAAAATAAACTTAATACACACAAACAAAATTAAAACATTTCTTTAAATAGCAGCTCTTTAAAAAGGAATGATGACAAATATGATACAATAGGAACAACAACGTCAACAACAACAACTCATCGCTCTCCATCATTCTCAGCAACCATCCGCATCATCATCAAATATGAAATCATGAAAAACAAACAAAAAAAACAACAGTTCATCTCCAAGGGCTCATTTAATGTGGAGGTGGTGGCATGTGTTAAGCAGGGGTCGTAGGTCACTGACAGCTCCAACGTCAAGGGTCATCGTAAGTCAGCCGACGGCGGCCAATCTGTGCATCCGTTTGTCTGGCTGTGATTGGTGGCATCAGAAGAAGAGGGTCTTTGGCGGAGGTGAGGCATCGCTAGCCACATCAGATGAGGTGGAGCCCAGGAAGGAAGAGAAGGCGGCGATGGCTTCTGCCCCTCCTCTTCGTCCCTCCTCATCCCTCAACCTGTCCTGTCTGTCATCAATCTGCCCCACCTCCGGTCGTCCTCAGAGCTCCAGCTCCTTGGACACTTTGGTGGCGATGTCTCTGAAGGCTAACGGTGCCCCCCACAGGCGCTTGAACCTCACGCCGCTGCTCTGGCCCAGCCCGCTGGGCAGCTGGCAGACCTCGGCCTCGAAGGCCACTCGGGCGCCGGCTGCTCCGTGGGTGCAGGACAGCAGGAAAGGCCCGGCCAGGTGGACCTGGCAGCCGCAGCCCTGCGCCGCCTCACGCAGCGCGAGCACCACCTCGGCCGGGTCGCGGGGGCTCCGCACCCTCACATCCCAGCCGCATCGGGGGGTCCGGGGCTCGGCCGCTTTCTGATGCCCAGATAGATGGCGACTGCAAGAGGAGGGAGGGAGGGAGGGGGGAGGCGACGCAAATGGAGGAGGACATATGGGAGGGTTTATAGATGGAGGGGTGAGGTTGATGTGGGAGGGTTAAACAAAAACCAACATAGGAGGTGAGGATGGGAGGTCAGATATAAAAGTAGGAGACGAACACGTTCAAGGATGATGGAGTTCATGTTTGGGGGAGATGGATGTGAGGACAAGTGAATGAATGTGTGGTTGTGAATGTGTGAGTGGTGAGGGGGAGGGGAGAAGAAGAAAAACAGTTAGTATCATACATGACTGGAGTCTGATTCCCAGAACACACACACCTAAATGTGTATTATCTAGTCTTATTATTATGCTAAAAAATAAGCAAATTAAACCCACCTGAAACCTATTCATCTTATGAATAGTAAGGGTCAAGTTGTGACTTTATACTTCAGTACTAGCTAATAACTAACATGCTACACACACATGTTCAGAAAATGTTTCTAACATGCTAAACAGATTTACACTCTTCACAGTTCAGCTAACACCACATCTCAACACATCAACCTGCTGAATGAAAACTATTATAACGTTTTTCTTTTCTGTAAATCCATCATCTTAGTTCTACTTGCAGGGATCACAGACATGTCTACAGACACACCACAGTCTGTCAGATAACCACAACCTGCTGCTGCTGCTGGTTTACCTGCTGTTTTTAACCTGAGACTGGACTGGAGCAGCTGAGGCTGAGAGGAAGGACAAGATCTTCAGCAACAAGCTCAGACTCATAACTCTGAAATTAATCTACAGAGAGATCGATAGCGCTTCTATAATTTATGTTGCAGTGGTTTCACGCTGCTTCAAAGGGGCTTTTGTTGAGTGTTTGGCACGTAACCTAGAAATAATACAAACAAGGCCCGACAGCGATTAAAAAAAGAAAAAAAAAGAAGTGCTCGTCATGGTTAATTCTAGTTAAAGTGTTCGGCTTTAATCTTTAATCGGAGTGTCTCTGCATTATTAATACGGTGAGATGCTCGGCTGCCTAAACACTGTTGTATGTGACTGTAGTCCATGTAAAGAGTAAACAGGAATTAACTCTGTGCACCAAAATAAAAGCTCTCAGATAAACGACGGAAATCATTTACTCCATCATGCAGTGTTTTCAGGTTACAGATATATGTAGAACTACAGCAAACGGGTGATAAATAATCATTAAAATTAAATGTTCTTGATGCCGATTAGCTCTTTTTTTTATAAGATCTGACATGAAGCAGTATTTCTTTTCTGTTTAATGAGAATGTTTGTAAGTAAATGACTACATATGGTGCCTTTTATTTTATTTTATTTCCTTATGTCCGCAGTAAATGTAATAAAAAATAGAAAATCACCTCATTTGAATGTTTACACGTGAACAAAATGACTCAAGATCTGTGCTGGATTTATAATCCAGCTCCCGCTTTGGACCAAATTCAAAAGTGTGACCGCACGATGATTTACGAGCTGATCGGAATTAAAAAACATTAGGTGTTAATTACACACCAGTGTGATTGCTGTGATTCTCTGTTTGTAATTTATACCTCGTACTGGTTAAACTGGATCAGATGAGTCAGTCTGTAAAGACACAGAAGAACTCTGGAAAGTTCTCCCAGACGTGTGGAACAACCTACCTGCTGATAAACTGTGAGCACCGAAGAGAAGAGGATTTACACCAAATACTAATCGGATTTTTTTTTTCTTTCTTAAATTTCTTAAAAACCAATCATGACATTTTTTTTTACTTTTAGAGCTTAAACACTGGGACAGTATGTGAGTTTACACATACAGTCACAGAACAAATCTTTACTCATGTGTCGTATTAAGACGTTAAAGAATCTCCTTAACTGAGAATTTCATCAAACTGGGAACTCGTCATTGCTGCACATGACGATAAAGCCTCTGAATCCTTAATACGTCCAAATCAAGAGATTTTCCTTTATTCTAAAAGAGACTTAACAAAAGCTGTAACGCCCTCATGCACACAAAATGTGTCATCGAGGAGTAAATTAGGAACTCTAGCATCCTAATCCGCTCATATTGCGGCAGACACGTGAAATTATTCGACTGTTGCACTCCGGGTTGGGAAAAAGTAAAAAAAAACGTGAACTCACCTTGTGACCGGAGATCTGCTGATTCTCTCAGGTTCGTCTGTGACCCTCAAGAAGAAGACAAACGTATCCGTTAGGAATCAATCGGCCAATCGGCTCCTCACACAACCCACCCCCCATCCCCCCTCCACTTCCTGTTTCAGTGCACTAATGGGCAGCCACAATCTTTGTCAACCAGTCACGACACAGAACACGACAACTCATCTCCAAGTCACAGACGGATCACCGACCACCCACTACACCGAGACACCGGATGAGACGACGACGTGTCAGAGTCACCGACAAAACAGGTGAGGAGGGTAAACGAATGCAGAGGGGGGTGGATCTGGACTTGACAGACAGACAGTATAATGTGTGTTACAGTGACGCACACAAACACAAATCTGATGCTGGTACGAGCACAAGTTAGTGAAAACGCTGGAGATCTGATGGGATAAGGTTTCACAACTCCTTCTGTCATTTGCATTTCACAGTTTTTGTTAGCTACGGTTTGTTAAACAACAATAGGTAGCAGCGAACATCATCCCTCAGCATTAATAAACACGAGAAACTGTTCCATTATGACCCTAAAACACTGAAGACAACTCTGGATCCCGTGCCTGTATATCGACACTACACATATTTTAAAACCCCACATGTGACCGTAGTTTATTTTATAAGGAACCTAAAGTAGATTTGCCCAATCGGCATCCATTGTGTTGCGAATTAGTTAGGTTTGGTTGAACTTTTTTTACTCTTTCCACTCATGTGTGCACCACTTACGCTGACAACATTCCTTTCTACATTTCAGATTTGGTTGAAGATGGTTTGAAATGGTGACAAATCACTATTGAACTTAATGCACTTCCCGTCTCTGGCCACCGGGGGCTGCTGTTGCTATCTAGACCGAGGGCTTTCCCACCAACCTGGCAACCTGATCTCTTTTCCAGGAAGTAGCCTGAACCAGCAAAGCAGTGAGATTTCATTGATAGATTTTATTTTTCTTAAACCGCAAATGAAACCTATCCTAATGCGACCCCGGCTCTGACTGAGAAGCTGCTGCGGCTTTAACCAGATCTAAATAAATTGCTTCGACTGTGTGAATCAGCGTTTTGGCTGCGTCACCTCTCTTAAAATACTGGAGTCGGTGGGGTGGGGGGGGGAGAGATCCCTGCTAATCCTCACAGATAATCACTGGGATACGCCTCAGTGTTTATGAATGAATGCTATCCAAATAATGATACAGCAAATATCTGGATGGGAATTCCTGCTGGATTAGGAACACTTAACCTCATCCTGGCGACTCAGCAGTTGGCAACATACGACTCTTAACAGCATTACACGGTTAATAAGCAGGTCGCTGGGAAAATGGTGACTTTTAAGGTCATGCTGTGGAGTCTTATATCAATACAGGCCTCATGTAAACGACCTCGCCTTCTTGTCTGGGTAAAGACAGTGACTGATAACACTCCTCCCTCAGTGACCGACGCCAAGGTGCCCTTTGAGCAACACAAGTGGCATCACATCTTAACGCAAGAATGAAACGAGGGAAAATCGATGCACGTGTGTGGTGACAGACTGAACAGACTCCGGCGCTCTGACTCAGTGACTCTCTGTGTATAAACTGTAAAGTATGTGCAGCAGATTGTGCAAAGGAGGAGCCGAAAGCGAGGGAAGGAGGGAGAGAAGAGCGGAAAGTTGGAAAAGAGAAAGAGAGAGAGAGGAGAAGAAACGAAAGCAGAACAGAGGGAGAGGCAGACAGGGAGGCTAGCAGCAGTGTAACAGAACAATCTGCTTGTATCTTCAGGGAGAGCTGTGTAAGATCCCTGTTTAAGAGAAGGATAAATCCTGGTTACATAACTAATCCTGACTTAAAACGGCAGTGACGCTGGGTCAGTCAGTCAGGATGACTGTAGCGGGGTGAGGTGCTTCTTAGAAGCGTCTGCTAATGCAGAGGGTTTAAAGTGTGTGTGCCGTATACTTCTAATGCCACGGGTTCAAGCCTGCAATGCAGCAGACGGAGTTCTATTCACCTCTTGCACCATTTTACCCAGACAGGAGTTTTCACAACCTAGACTGTGCTACATCAAGAGTGTCTCTAGGTTTCCTTTGGCTTTGCCCCTGTTGAACCCCAGAGTCACACTGCAGTCCACATGACCTCATATGTACAGCAGCACACTGTGTGATAACAAAGGGAAGCTCAATCTAACCTCAGATTAGAAGAAAATGTAGAGAGAAATTGATTTACTCAATCTGAAACGAGCCAACTTATTGATTAGTTTACTGTCAGCGAGGAAATGTTGTCATAGATTAACTTTTAAGAAACAAACTTCTGTGAGTCCAGCTTCTAAATAGCTGCTGGTTTCCTTCATTTTCTGCAGCTGCTAACTGAATATTGGGGGTTATGGAAGGTTATTCTTTATGGGATAAACAGGTCGATATTGGCCAGTCACAGTAACGGCGTGTGTGTAGCCTGACATGCTATGATATATTAAAAAAATATATTATTTATTGATTTTTTTTATATATAGACCACAGCGCAGAAAAATATGTTTAGAAATAGTGTCATCACATAGTTTGTCCAGCAGACGAGAGGCCGGCGGGGCGATGACTTCACGGTAAGTTAATAAACTATGACACCATCATCTTCCCTTTTCAATATAACCGGGGCATTTATGTACATAAATAAAGAATATCAGCCCCTGAAATCGATCCCAGAATTCTTTACTCCTTAAAACTGAGTCAGTCTCACACGATTATTCAAGAAGGAAAATCACTATTAGCTGCAGCCCTCACGTATAAAGTGCACTGAAGAAGTTGCTTTATTAATAATTTACCTTTTTCAAGTCTCCCTCAGCCTAAACCACGACATCTTGTGCTCACGCTGGACTCTGGTCTCCTGATATTGCTCTAAAACATTTGGTTCTGTATCTGTTACCAATCAAACTCTTTGATGTTGGTGATTTTTGAAGGACTGATGAGAAAACTCTTCATATGTTTGACTGGAACATTTTCCATCAGACCGGCTAAAGTTGTGCACGAGAGTGTAAAAACTAAAGCGTTAATGCGCTGCACATGTCCAGCTGTTGATTTTAACGGCGGCCGAGCTGCTTCTCTCGAAAGACAGAGAACGATCCGGTTCTTCGTCGCTGCTCTTCATACTTCACCCCCTACCTCAGTCTTGTATAAAACACCAATAAAGCACCATCCCCCCACTTTCCTGTCTGTCCTGGTTTCCCTGAGACTCCCCAGCCCTGCTGCAGGACCGCTGATTTGTTAACAGCATGGGCAAACATATGGTGTTGATTACATGAGTCAGACTAGTACAGTGGAGCTGCAATAAACTCACATTCTCTGGGGAACACACAAACAAACACACACTTACAGACACGCATCTTCATCTCGGGTTGTTTGTTCTACAGTTCTACCTACAGGAGCTCAGAGAGCAGCTTCACTGCACCTGATGCTAACATTTAAAACCAGCAGAAGGAAAACTTGAATAACGTCTCCCAACAAACCAACTTTCACCCCGTTTTGTTCCAGAAAACCCAAACTGCTGTGCGGTTTGTTGGAAGCAGGTAACGGTGCCGCACCGCCTACAGCCTCTAGTGAGCGCTACAGCTTAAAGCCGAGGCAGCAGAGACACAGGCAGTTCAGACAGACAGACACTCAGGCAGACAGCTGCTGATCAGAGTTTTAGTAACACAAACACACGCTTTTGAGATAAAGCCGCTCTACAGGGAGAACAATCTGCGCAAACTGACTTAAAAATGTAATTTTAGTCACAGAATAAAGTGCGTTTAAACTGGGCCGTGACTTTCTAAGCCTCAGCTCTCGTATTCTGACTCCTAAACGTCTTTAGTCAGAGTTCATCCTTTAGCGTAAGCTTCTAAAGAGGTGCTCTGAATCTTGAGTTTGCTCTAACCCATCTCTGTCAGCTACTGAAGACACAGACCTGAGGTGGGATGAGTATTTACCACCGCAGCAAAAGGATCAGACATTATATTGTATACTGTAAAATAAGAGCTAATTTCTGCAACGCTTTTGGACTTTTAAAGACATGTTAAGTACAAATAATATGCAGCTTAATGCTTGTTTTACGAGTGGACAGCCAGAGGCAACACCACTGTTCTATCCACTTCCCGTTTCTTGATTGTATAATTAATAAAATTAAACACCCAATTTAAAAATGTATGTTTTAACCAATTAAAACAGTTGAATTCATGTTTTTAAGTCAAAGAGCATCCGGGCTGCCATCGCTAATCTGACTGAAATTCCACAAAAAAAACAGCCTCTCGTGTGCAAAATCTACCGTCGCAACGATCCCGCTTTTATTTTGAAGGTGTATAATGTCTCCTGACAACCTGCATTCAGACACAAAAACATCTTATAACTAACTGCCTGCAGCACGGAGGAGAAAATACTAAAAAGCTCCTGAAATTTAATGTCTTTTTTTTGGTGAAAATTCTCGTAGATTAATCGTAGCAACTGGACTTGCTTGAGTTCCTTGAAGGATTATTTTTCTTTAGGATGTAAGTATGTGGAACTCCCAACCAGTCAGTCAGAACTGATGAAGCCTCTTGGATGAGAGGTGGAACGTCTTCAAGGAACTCAAGCAGTTGCTACGATTAATCTACGAGATTAACCACGACCTGGACGACTGAGGATCTTCAAGGACATTTTGGAGAAAACCTTCTTTGTTTTTGAAGGATTATCTATAAGCTGCTTCTCGCTTCCAGAAGAGTAAATCGACGACATATGTGTTAATATTAAAATATGAGGAACACACTAATGACTAATGACCGTATCAGTGTTTATTATTATTTATTCATTCCATCCACTACTATTGGGAGGAGAAGTAATTAATAAAGATCACGCTTCATGTGGAAAACGTCAACAAAAACCTGGAACACATACTTTGCTCATGTTTTGTTCTAGCAACGTTCCTGTTTTAGTTCAGATGAGTCTTTTTTTTTTGAGGTCAGAACCCACGAGGTTGAACTCTGATTGGATTCCTACCTGCAGAGTAGCTTTGCCTCAGATAAAAGTTTGCATAACTAAACTCCAACCTGCAACAGACAGCGAATGAGGGACAGAGGGTATGACGGGGGCACCGGCAGGCAGGCAGACAGTCAGACGGACGGACAGAAGCAGCCAGAAAACATGGGAAAGGAAGACTTACTAACTGTTTTTGTCCCCTGTGGGAGGGTGCAGCCCGACATGGACTTGTTTGAGCTCTGACGTTTAGAAGGGTCAAGAGTGACCCTAGGAGGAGAGAGGAAGAAGAGAGAGGAGGTGAAGAGAGGAGGAGAGGAATGGAAAAAGGAAAATTAGAGTCAGAGAGACATCGAATGAGAGAAATAAAAGCAAGTGAAAGAAGGAGGTTGGGAGTGGGGAAGGAGGAGGAGGACGACACAGAATGACGGACAGTAAGAAGCACAGGTAGAAAGAAAGGAGGTAGAGAAGTACAAATTAAACAGTGTGTACTGCAGTTCAGGAGAAAAAGAAGGATAAGAGACCGGCAGGTGACTGGCAAGAGAAAGCCCAAGTTGTTAAAGAATCAAACAAACAAACAAACAAACAAACAGATAAAGCAACAATAAGCAGCCAAGAAGAACTGACTGTAAAAGACATACAGTGTGTCGACCCGACCAGCAGACCTGGGTCTAACCGGGCATCTGCCGTCTTCAGCTTTAGATTCAGGTAAAGTGCAGGTTATGCAACTGATTTCTGTTTTAGTTTACGTACTTTCCTTTAACTGCACGTGATTGGTTAATCTGTGTGTGTCCCAAAGACACCAAGACACTAAAAGCAAGACATCAGCATCACGACCACAAGACAGAATATAAGGGCACTTCATATTTCACGCTGCAAAATTCTCACTTTCTACCGTCTCTGTGTTATAATATATTGTAAGACATGTACATTTGCAGCCGCAGAAACCCCCATAACCAAATCTAAACCCTAAAAATTCAAAGTATTATCTTCTGTCCTGTTTGTCTCTGTTGTGAACCATAAAGAGCAATGTTCAAATCCAGTTGTGCACATGACAGCTGAAAGTATTTCATCTGTCCTCTTCTAATTAATCATTATATTCATGTTTCTATGGATTGATTTTATCTGCCTCTTTGCTCGTCATGTAATCGATTAATAATTGTGTTTATGCTCTGTGGACTAATTTATCCGTCTTCTTATAGTTTTGTGTGAAGCAATTACCTCGGGTACGAATTGTGCCGCACAAATAAACCTGCCTCGCCTTGTACAAGAAATACGTAATTTAATTTAACTGTCTCACGTCTTTATTTTGCATCCTGTTGACTTTCAAGCGTTGCAGGGAGCAGCTAGCAACGAGCAGAAGTCTCATGAAACACACTCTGTTAGACCCAGGTCTGACATTAAGGAGGACAAGTTCTGAAGCCTGTAAAAGCTCAATCATTAGAGAAGGAAGGCTGGTAGGTTAGTACTGGTTAAGGAAGAGACGGTGAGTGGCAGCAAGGTTAGCTAAATGATCTTTATGTACAGGCTTATAGCAAAATGAGCCACACTGGCTGCACACACGCCTATAAACAAACAGGCCTGTACAGGAAATCTGCTGTCACTTCACCAGCACTGGTTAACACATACAGCCCTCACAGATAGTTGTAAAACTCTGAATGAGTCATGAATCCTACGATCTCATTCCAACTCATAAAAACCTACGTACTCCTCGCCCTTGTTCTCCCGGCTTCTCCCCTTACCTGCGGGTCAGCTTGGAGGTGAGTTTGCTCAGCAGGTTGGAGGTGGCCCGGGTCCTGGCGTGGGGCAGCGGGCTGGCGTCGTGGGACGGCGTCGGGGACGCCGGGGGCGCGTGGGAGGGAGGCCGACGGTCCCGGATCTGCCCCCCGTGGAAAGTGCTCCTTACTGTGGATCCCCTGGAGAGGCGGGAGGAAGGCGTGGAGGACGAGGAGGAGACCCCGGAGGCGCCGGCGATGCTGTGGGTGGAGGGGGAGGCGGGGGGGAGGCGGTGGGATAGGGAGCTGGAGAGGAGGATGGGGGTGGATGCAGTTAGGATGGTTTCAGTTCAGTCGTACGAGTGCAGTAAGAAACATATTTCACATCACAGCGCCAAGTAATTTACTGCATTTTTGAATAAAGCTGAACATCTAGAGAGGAGGTCTCTGCATTTTAAATAGAATTAAAACATGCACAAGTTGCATTCATGTTAAATTAAAAATGCAGTGCTGTGCATTTTCAGTCAAACCAGCATCGATTCAAACTAAACTACATGTTCATTGTAAAGAAGGGACTTGACATGCACGGCAACAGTGACTCGCTGACGTGTTTCTGGATAAAAAAGTTGTCTTTCTATGTGGATTTGTTGGCATTAAGTACAGAATAGATAATTAACAGAATAGAACAACAGGATAAAGACGCAAAAGCCTGCTACAAACTATATTTATTTTTAAACTAACCGTTTTTTATTTCAATATTCTCCTAATTATGGATGGCTGCATCGAGAAAAATTAGCTACACAGCTTTAGCTTTGTTTTATTTACTTTGCTGACCAGATATATTTGGAGGATTTTCCTCATCAAGTGCATTTAATATTTACTACTTTCAGATTTGTCGAGAAGAAGCACGAATACAGACATGAAATGGACCATCGCTGCTCTCGCACAGGTTCATCTAAAGTCTGAAAATTCACCTAAAACGCTCCCTCTCCCTTCACGACTCTCCGCTCTCCCCTTACGTCACGTCCAATTCTTTTCCCTTCACCCAACACGCTACACTTTGTCGCACCTATGCACACGATAACACACACACACACACACACACACGCACACCTCTCCACCCCTTGACTCTATGGCTGGCTGGTGGCCTGGGGCTGCTTTTCATAACGCTCTAGATAACTCCCACACACTGGGTTCAAGTGGGGCAGAACCATTAGACGGGTCAAGTCGAAGCGCAGCCGCTGCAGAGCAAAACCGTTTAATGTCAACGCAAACTGGGGGGCACACCGGAGACGGAGGGAGGAGAAAGGGGGACGAAGAACAAAAAAAATTGACAAGCGAAAATGGTGCAAAAGTGAACCGATCCCATCCTGGACGCCATCTGTTTGACCCAATGCCCTCCGGTAGACGCTTCAGGTAAACAGCCTCTACAGCGGAGCCATGAGAGAGCTGAAGGTCTGTGACTACCAGCAGCTCAACTCAATTTAATTTATTTACTCACAGTTTACTAATATCTACACATTTGCACCTACTTCCTTTCTGCACCTTGTATTTGCCGACACGTTTTCATGCAGCTGCACCTCGTCTGTAATCTAAACCATCGCTTCTTGTTCAGCAACGTCAGGTTTATAGTTCTTAATGCACCACATAGTTTATCCCACTGTTTACATAGATACACTGGTAAATATGTTTTTTCTTCTAGATGTTTATATTTGCACATCTTCTACTGTACTGTACTGTAGGATTGCTGCGTAATTTCACACTACGCAATGAAAATAAAGTCGATAAAAGCGAGAGAAACGTGTGGATATATTCAACTTACTTGCACACAGATATTTAAAAAATAAACAAACCTATATTGTGTTTTCCTTCTCTGCTGAGTTTATCTTCATTTGTCGTCTTGGATTTGTGTCATTTTGTGTGATTCATGTCTACAAACACAGATGCTTTACGTCTCTCCTTTTTTTTTTAAACCACTATATTATAAATAATAAATCTTTCGTAGGTACATCGTTGTTAACTAGACTCGGTGTGTTCGTGCGCGTGACCGCCCCATCAGCCGCTCTGGCATGGCATCACATCGACAAGGCCTCGGAGGCAAGTGGAGGGTTATGCTGGCACAACGCCAGTCCTCACTTCATCCTGCTGCTCCCTCCTGTTCACCTCCTCTCCCGTCTCTTCAGCCCTCCCTCCTCTGCTCTCTACAGTTTTTTTTTTCCTTCCCCTCCTCATCCAATCATCCTTCCCTTGTTTAACCTGCCTGCATCCTGCACCACTGCCACTGTGGGGTGTGTCTGCTCACAGGAGACTCAAATCAAGGCTGAAACTGTCCGTTCATCAGCGCTGATTTTTTCTCTCTCTCTCTGTGCTTACTGTATTCTGCTCAAACTATTTGTACATTCATTCTCTATTACTTCCACGGAGTCTAAGATGTAAGAACTACCAGTCTCTTATCCACATGATTCACCCTCTCTGACTGGTCGCCCACCCCCTCCCCAACCCAGCCATCTGTGCAGAGAAAAATTTTACCGGAGGTCAGACGACAAAGAAAACTTCAGGCTTTTCCTCCGAGATGCAAAAAAAAAAAACAACCAACAAAGCGATAAAGAGACAGAGGGAGGGAAAACAGGCCAGCCCAGAATGAAAGCGAGAAAGAGAAAGAGAGTGACCACGGGAAAAACTGAGAGTGAGACGGAGCTCGACGAGCTCCGAGACTGACAAGCGCGCAACCATCTGTCATAACAACACACAGTTCATACTGGGCACACAAACTCGCACTCACACAAACACAGACGAGCCCACTCATGTGCAGTTTAAGCCCTTTATCCTCTCTTGAACAGACAAAATGTGTGCGAAGCAAACACCGCGGGCCAAACGCTCTCTAAGCGTCGCGCAGAAAAAAAAAAAAAGAGAGAGACGAGCTGTACCAGTCGGACCGGTTCATAAACAAACTCGTTACAGTAACATCTCACTGTGTGTTTAGAAGAAATCATTTCCTGCAGTGGGTTAAAATAACAGATTGAAATCGAGATTGTGTGATTTACGAATTAATTATTAACCGTGCACCAGATTTGTTTCCACAGAACCGAAGCGGTCGATGAGATTTTTCTCAACCCCTTTTTTAAACCTAAAGTCATTCTCAACTCAGAACGATGAAGTTTTTCAGGTTGTAAAGACACAAAATGGGGTAAAAACATAGCTGAAAATGACATTATTTGAACTGGGGTGACCAAAAATTGACAATCTTTTAATTCAAGCCTGAAACTGTGATCAGAATTAAGTGACTATTAATCCCACAGGTACAGAAAAGTGCTCTCTCACTCACATTAATGATAACAAACCCTAGTTCATGTTTACATACGGCCACTGGCTGTAATTTAAATTCATGTTTTATTACCAAACTACATAAAAAGAACCCTGCTGGGAGATGAGGAATCACCAAAACGTCTGTACGTTGAAGGATCTCAGCCACCGTGCTTGACTTTGTGAGTGAACTTTGTCATCTTAAGTACAATAAAAGCCGAACAATGAGTCGCAGACACACAGATAAGATCCTCTCACCTGTTCTCCTTGCCGTTCTGCAGCAGGGAGTGTCTGTCAGTGCTGGATCGGTCCGTGCACACGTACGTGTTCCTCCGAGTCATGGCACTGGCAGGGATGTTATTCTGGAGAAGGAGTCGTAGAAAGCACATAAATTCCCTGAAATCAATGCCGTTATGTGTGCATATGACCCCATTTCAAAACAAAGGCTTCCCTGCCTTGACCTCTGATTGCCCTGAGCTCTGCCGTCCAGAACGTTACGGAGTTAATCTGAGGTTAATCTGACGCCAACTCTTTACATCCACTGCATACTCTTCTCTTTCTCATCCTTAATCTCTGACCTGAGCGAACCTACAGTTGATCTCAATGTATGTGAGTGGCCCTAATCTGTTTACATACATATGTTTTCCAATAATATCCATGTAGCCTCGGTGTGCCGTAATCTGAGGAAATGGGATTAGGCGAACTGTGAGGCCTCTGCCGTCTGCACCTGCCGCATCGATAAGGGATTAAATGTCGCCTCACCGTGGTCGAGTTGACCTCCTTGCGCCGGTCGGGTATCTCGGCTTTGTTGGGATTGTGAGCGGAGCTGACCATGGGGCTGGAGGGCGTCGGGATGCTACGGGAGCCCACGGTGTTGGTGCTCGGCTTGCGGATTGACAGGCGCTCCTCCTTAAGCCCCGCCCCCTCGCCGACGCCGCTGGGACTTCGCTTGGGGTGCGTCGAACCTGGAACCGCTGGACCACCTTAGAGAGTAAACAGAGCTCAGTGAGGCAGATTTTAACGTCAGAATGAATCTACTCAACTTAAAGTCTTCATGTTGGCGTACAGAAGTCAGAGTGTCGTCTCTGGCGGTGGTACGTCGAGGCGCTGCGCTGGGCCTTGTGGCCGGAGGAGGAGGATTGTGCGCCCGAGGAGGAAGAGGAAGTGGAGTGTTTGCTCGTCCCGTTGCTGATGGTACCGGGCCGGACTCGGGCCAGGCTTAGACTGCTGCCTGACCGAGACTCGGTGCCGTCCGTCTGAGAAACACATAGACAGAAAACTGACTGGTTATTTGAAGGTTTTCTAAGGGCACAGCATAGCAACCCTGAGCTAACGGAGGCCAGACTGGTTTATCAGGTGTTTGTATGATTCAGTGAGTAACACAATAAGCATTCAGTCATGACTCTGACACAAAACAGCTGTAAACAAATTAGCACCGTGAACTGCTGACACCAAAGACATCCTCCCCATCGTGACTCAGACATCCTTGTCATTTCGTCTTGTCTCAGTGGTATACCCACCTACTAGGGATAGACTGACTATTAGCCTGATCTGCTAGCATAACTGGTGCTTGTATCGACAGATTACTGCTAAATTTGATGTGTTTGTCGTCACTCTGCAGCCTGGGAAATGTCTCTCAAGCAGCAAAAACTGAACAAGAAGCACAAGCCGGTGTCACGAACCAGGAAATTAGCTCCTCTCACAGTGGCTAAGGCTACGCTAACGGCTAGCGGCTAAATTAGCAGCCAGTCTGGAAAACAATATTTAATATTAAGACCTCAGTGTGCAATAGATTAAGAAAACTGAGAGGAACCGCAGGAGACAAACTGATCAATCTCAGTCGAGGAGATCATTTAATCACTCTTGTTTCTGTTTGACATATTCAGTTATAATCATCCTTGTCAATGAAGAAGCCTAGTTATGAATGATTGATTTAAAAAACCAAAACAACACACGTATCAGTCCATCCCTAACAGATACACAGTCAAAGTTGTACCCATGACAGTGTATTTCATCTATTAAACCTCATTACAGAAGCAGAATGAGCTCATACGCACCTCGTTCTTGCGTCCCAGCAGCAGGTATGTGGCAGTGATCTCGTCGTACTTGTGACTGACCAGCGAGTCTCTGATCTCCTCTCTGACGAAGCCCATCCCGACCATCACGTCTGAAACGGGACGAACGGCGTTAGAAAGCAGCAGAAGGACAAAGTTCTGTCTGATAAGGTCTGACGTCACCGTTCTTCTCGGTGACGCCTTACTGACACAGGAAGGTTTGTGGCGTTTCCCTCAAAGAATGAAAACTGACGTGTTTGAAGGCAACTAATGGTTCTGAGGTTCCTCTAGAGCTAAAGACTCGGTGATCTGTTCCCAGTTCACCCCTATTCAGTATTTGGGTTTCTCACCGATGCGGCTGGTGTCGGTGAAGTCCTCCCCAGGCTCTATGTGAGGCTTCAGCTCCTCGCCGTCGTAGCCCACATTAATCCATTTATCTTTCATTATTTGCTGGCGGTGAGAAAGAGCGACAGATAATACAGTTAAACCTCAGAAAACTACAATTTAATTGACTGATTTTTTCTATTTTCACATCAGCAGTTTATATCCAACACTGTGTTTTATCTTATGTAGTGATTAATCAATTTCCTCAATAGCTAATTAACTTTGTCCATCTTTTAATAAACACACAAATCGATCACTAGCATTAAACACGACAGGCAATCGTTCCTTAATTGTGTAACTGTTGAACAAACAGCTTCAAAATGTGCAAACGCCGGTCTATAAATCTGCGTTCATCCCTTTTAAATGGTAAAGTTTTGTCCTCACCTCCAGCGAGCAGCGCTTGGCCGGGTTGAGCACCAGGAAGCGGCGAAGGATTCCCTCGCAGTCCGTCGACATGTAGAAGGGAACGCGGTACTTCCCCCTCAGCACGCGCTCCCGCAGCTCCTGAACGCGGCAAACATTCACGATTAAACCACAGTGAATCAATGAATCAGCAGTCATTAAACACTTCTTCTTTTTGTTTTCATCTGGTTAACCTCTAGGGATTATATTGGTCTAACATCACCACAACGTTCAACAAAATCATTCATTTTAAAGCACATTTAACATGATTTCTACACTGTCCTTGTAGTTATTTTCACCTTGTACCAAATTTACATGAAACAGATGATGTGTAGCTACGACAGCTTCAGCAAAATGAGAAGCTGCTTCAATTTTGCTGCTTAATTAAACTCGTGAAAATGAGAGAATGCAAAACAATTACACTAAATACAATTCATTTATAATATGTGTATGATACTACATGTTTCTTTGATATAATGCTCCAAATAAGTGAAGGAAAAAGAATCTGTAATTCCTCCACCCTGCAGTCTTCGAGGAAGCTCTGAGTCACCAGCAGTGACATTTAAACTGGACCAGCTCAGCCCATCACCTTTAAGTTCTGTCCGTCAAAGGGCAGCGACCCGCTGACCAGCGTGTACAGGATGACGCCCAGACTCCAGATGTCCACCTCTGGACCGTCGTACTTCTTGCCCTGGAAGAGCTCCGGGGCGGCGTAGGGCGGAGAGCCGCAGAACGTGTCCAGTTTACTGCCCGCAGTGAACTCGTTGCTGAAGCCAAAGTCGGCTATTTTGATGTTGGAGTCGGCGTCAAGTAGCAAGTTCTCCGCCTGCAGGAAGTAGTTTGTTTGTAGTATTAGAAGTAGGTTTTATTATAGAAACACGACAAGAACAGGAAACTGGACGATGCATAATTACTGAAAAGTAATTCCAGATTTCTAACTTAAAGTTTCTGTTACTGTTGTTGCACCACTGAGATGGTACATTTTTTGTAGCTGTAAATAAACTGTAGGTTTAGCTTAATCACAGGTACATTATATATACTGCACACCTTTTTTTTCAATTAGTGTGTTTATATCTATTTATTAGAAGTCACTTCATATTTCATACATCTCTGTTTTTACAAACCTCTTTAGCTTTTATTTTTGTACACAGTTTTGTTTACTTTGTTGTACTTTCGATTAATGACATTAAATATATTCTGATTTGTGTAGATTTATGGTAATTCTCTGAGCTTTTGTAAAACTTCTCTTGTAGCTTCAAGAACCTAAAAGAGAAATCCAGCTGCTTGTTACTGCAGCATAATTCAGGTGCCTCAGTAACCTGTTAATGACGCAGATGTTAGCTTTGACATGTTTATGAACAGAAACCTGTAAATTCACCTTCAAGTCTCTGTGAACAATGTTCTTCTGATGACAGTAGTGCACCGCTGAGACAATCTGAGGAGAGAGAAAGACACAAAAGACCTCAAACAACAGAAGATAGTTTAGAAGCTAAGAGCTCCATGTACACGTCCACCATGGCTGATGACGTCACGCAATTACAGATGAAACTGACCGGATATTGCCTTTGTTTGTTTTACTTGGTCAGAAAGGTGTTTTCTGTAGTTTTGCACCGAGTTAGGGTCACACTGCACGAGGAAAGTAGTGACTATAAACAATAACTAACATGATCGTATCACGGTGCAGCTGTTGGCTGTGAAGGGACGAAACAGGTGAAGCAAAGCGGGGTTTGGCTCACCTGTCTGAACTTGGCTCTGGCCTCTTTCTCCTTCATTCTGCCGTGAGCCACGAGGTAGTCGAACACTTCGCCTGGAAGAAAAAACACCAGTTTGGTTTGTTCTCTGTTAAACATCTCTGCAACATTCCTAGCAAATCTAAACTCTTCATACATACACGTACATTTAAGAACTCCTCTGTCTTCACCATGTCACTGTGGGTGATAAAACGCTACGTATCTCAAACGTTCTGCTGTTTGCGTACTCAGGTCTGAATGAAGCCTTTATGAATTTGTTGTAGAGCATCAAAAACCACACATTAAACACTTTATTGAATTATAGCAATACTGTACAGTGTCTAAACTATGACTGAGATTAGTAAAAATATGTAGACAGCAAAAAATTCTGTTAAAATATATATATGCAACCGTAACATCTATATTTTTGGGGCATTATATATTAAAACAGGCAGGCAGCTTGGCATTCGTCGTCTTGAAACTTAAATTTATTTATTTTAAGTAAAAGTTTTAATGCAAACGGAGCTACTGCTGCTGCCTCCTTTTAAGGTATTGGAAGTAAGAGATCACACAGAGAGAGCAGCAGAGAGAGATTAAGTGATCACGAAGAAAGCAAAATAAAGAAGCTGCAAAAATAGATGAGCGCATGGGAAAAAGTCGAACAATGTCTAAGTGCAAGAACAGCACCAAAAAAAAAAAAAAAGACAGCAGAGAAAACATGAGAGAAAAGTAATTCGTCTTTTTCACAGAGACGAGTTCTCGCTAATGAAAACGGAGCACATATCCTAAATTAATTAGCTCATTAAGCCCGACTCGATAGCTGGCAAACGTGAGGGTGGTCGTCACTCACCTCCGCTAGCGTACTCCATAATCAGGTAAAGTGTCCTCTCCGTCTCAATCACCTCAAACAACTGGACTGTGAACACAAAGAGGAAGAGGTGTCATCAGCATAGAAACGCACTCACGCTCGCCGCCCTGAGATGATTTCTTGGAGCGTAACTCACCGATGTTGGGGTGGTTCAGCGTTTTCATGATGCGTACCTCTCGGAGCAGCTGGAAAAGAAAAGAACGGATCATCAGATGCAGAAAAAAAACTTACAAAACACAAATATATATAAAAAATAATGAACATTTAAGCTGTTTTATGTGTTGAAATGAAACGTTTTTATGACATGTGGCCAACGCAAGTAGAAGCATTACCTTGACATAAAAGCTATTTTAATGTCATGTTTTCTACATGACATTAAACATTTCAGCGGAACAAAATCTGATTATCGCAACAATTATGTACACTTCTTGTTAGAATATAAGTAAATAACTCAACTTTGCATTTAAACCCAATAATCCAGGGTCCATTATAAGCTAATTACAGTTTGTAATACAATTTTTTATTGTAAATACAAGCAATTTTGCAGTTTTATTGTAAATATAAGCAATTTTTCTTTAACGAGCATCATTTGCAGGTTAATTGCATGTTCTTTTTCTATCTACCTGCAAACAAGAAGAAATCTCAACATGAAATTTGCCATAAAAGCGCAACAAAATCTGATTATCACAACAATTACGTACACTTAACTCAACTTTGCATTAAAACCCAATAATCGAGGGCCCATTATAAGCTAATTGTTGTTTGTAATACATTTTTTAAAAATTGTAAATACAAGCAATTCTGCACCTTTATTGTAAATACCAGCAATTTTTGCACCTTAGCTCTTTAACCAGCATGATTTGCAGGTTAATCGCATGCTCTTTTCTATCTATCCATCCATCTATCTGTGAGTAAGAACTGCAAACCAAGAAATCTCAACATTAAATGTGCCATAATATGAAGAATGTGTGGTGACCGTCTGACCCAAACTGTACGAGTCAATCTGAGAAGAACCACCTCTGCCTATTTTATTTATCATTCATTCATCACACGAGTTAATTCATACAGCTCACAGCTGGCAAACAGAGAAAAAGCATCCTCCATCCATCTTATCCCTTCACACTCATCTTCTTCCCGACCACCCGTAGACCGGAGGCCACCCAAAGGAGCGTCCCACTGATGCGAGGCTGACAATGAGGCCTCCTCCCCTGGGTGTGCTCTCCCTCCGGTACCCCCCTACCTCCGCCTCCCCTCCTCCTCATCCATCACTGAGCTCCAGACTGCTGCCTCATCATGCCACTCCGATGCCATCTCTCTGCCTCTCTCCGTCTAATTAAAGTAATGCATTTGTCTGCAAACTCCATTTAAAAGATTACAGAAGGGAAAGCGCCAGAGCTCGACGCACGCCGACGGCTGGTTTGGGTGGAATTACAGCAAACCGAGGCGTCATATCGCAGCAGAAATGAATCAAAATCGCTTAAAAAAAACTGCCTCTGTGTGAAGCAATCAACTAATTCATCCATCACCAGTTGTTTTTATTTGGTTATTGGTGACAAAGTGTGACATTCTGACCCTGGAGGGGGAATGTGACTTCACCGTGGAGCGCTTCGCCAGCGAGAAACTCAAACAGAAATAGAAAATGAGGCGAATTAACAATGCACAGGAGATGAGGGGCGTCGAGGGAGGAGGCAAGAAGACAATAGCGAACTAAGTGAAAGAGGAAAAGAAATGAAACAGTCATTTTCCTCTTACTGCCTCGTTAAAAATTCCCCGAGAATAAATTACCCACGAAAAAAAGTGAAAACACATAAAAAAAGAAGACAGAGAGGAAAGCCGGTGAAAAGGACGAAAATACAAAAGCAGGAATGCACCGATGCCTTCATTCTAGGAGGTGAACCTCAGCTGCCCCGGGAAACACACTCCTCCCTCATTTCACTTGCTCTGCCTCCAGAACCAGAATATAAAACTCATTTTTGTGTCTCTGTGCAGCTTAATAAGAGGCGTCACTGGAAACCTGCAGCACATGTGCAAAGCCAGCCAGATGATTTTTAGACTCATTAAAGCCTTAGGAAGTGATAATTAGCACACAAATAAACAAATAATAAGACGTCTGTTGGTCTGAGACAATATGAGCTGAAAATATCTGGATATCATTTAAAGAAATACCTCCTGTGACGAAACTTTAAATGAGAATACCGGCTTCATGTTAAAAATAAAAGCTGTGCACCAAGACTGGGAGCAGAAGGGAAACAGCTGGCATGTGCACCGCTGTGTAAACAGAGCAGCTGCTCACGGTAGCCTTTCATTGTCGTACATACATGAGAACAATATCCATGTTTTCATCTGCTGGTGACTGAAATCACAACTACAAGAGGCATGCAAAGAGGACACGTGCACCTTCAGCAATGCAATGAAATGCAGGTAAACGTGCAACAAACGTGGTTTCTTTCTTTGTCCAGATTCTTTTGAACCTGACGTTCCTTCGTTCGAGGAATTTGTACTTCTCTGCGGTGACATAACTTCACAGCTACCCGAGGCGACGCATGTTTGCCGGCGACGACGTTTCGTCCACATGATCGGAGACAGATTCCTGGTATCCAGCGGACCCAGAGGAAAGCAATCAGCTCGGTTGTTCTGCATAAACACATGTCCTCCTCACATGCTGACTTTAGAGCTCATCCTAAAGCTGAGGCGTTCACGTAACCAACAAGTTCGTCTTTGTAGATCGAGCATTTGCATGTTTTGGACTGATTATGAAAAAAATGATAACAATCACATAGCCAGAGCAAAAAAACTTGTTTTTGTTGTTCTACTGTAACTCTTTAAAGCTGTTTAGTGTGTCGATGATGATGGTTTGTGTCTCTTTGTGGCCATTTTGTGGTTTTTTTTGGAGTTCTGTATCTATTGTATAGTGTATAAGTATTTATTGTCTGTGATGCTGTTTTGTGTCTCTTTGGGGTCATTTTGTGTTTTGTTTTTAGTTATTCTGCATTTGTTTTCAGTGCTTAGTGCATCTATAATGCTGGTTTTGTTTCTTTGTGGTCATTTTGTAGTTGTTCTGCATCTCTTTGTAGGTGTTTAATGCTAGTGCGATGTTGATTTGTGTCTTTTTGCAGTTCTTTTGCACATCTTTGTAAGTGTGTAGTGGATCACTGATGCTGTTTTTTGTCTTTTTGTAGTTGTTTTGCATCTCTTTGTAAGTATTTATTGCGTCTGTGGTGTTGTTTTGTGTCTCCTTGTGGTCATTTTGTGTCTTATTGCAGTTGTTTTGCATGTCTTCTCTTTCTCTTTAGTTTGTTTACGATGCTGTTTTTTGTCTCTTTGCGGTTATTTTGTGTCTTTTTATAGTTATTCTACATCTGTTTTAAGTGTTTAGTGTGTCCATGATGCTGTTTTTTGTCTATGGCTATTTTATGTCTTTTTGTAGTTATTCTACATCTGTTCGTAGGTGTTTCATGTGTCTGTGATGTTGTTTTGTGTGTCTTTATGGTCATTTTGTGTCTCTTTGTAGTTGTTTTGCATCTCTTTGTAGGTGTTTAGTGTGTCTGTGATGCTGTTTTGTGCGTCTGTGATGTTGTTTTGTGTCTCTTTGTGGTCATTTTGTGTCTTTGTTCTAGTTTAATCTAAGAAATTCAACTTTATCTCCTGTCTTTTTCATGATTTATGGCCTCATAACCGTGTCTTACTGCACAGAAGACACTTGCGAGTTCTGTCCCTGTGAGCAATAAGCTGATTNTGTTTTGGACTGATTATGAAAAAAATGATAACAATTTTCTGTTCTGTTGGGACTGGTGTTTTTCTCTTGCTGCTGTACAACAGTAATTTCCCAGACTGGGATAAATAAAGTATTTTTCTATTCTATTCTATTCTATTCTATTCTATTCTATTCTATTCTATTCTATTCTATCACATAGCCAGAGCAAAAAAACTTGTTTTTGTAGTTCTACTGCAACTCTTTTCAGCTGTTTAGTGTGTCGATGATGCTGTTTTGTGTCTCTTTGTGACCATTTTGTGGGTTTTTTTGGAGTTCTGTATCTATTGTATAAGTATTTATTGTGTCTGTGATGCTGTTTTGTGTCTCTTTGGGGTCATTTTGTGTCTGTTTTTTGTTATTCTGCATCTGTTTTAAGTGTTTAGTGTGTCTATAATGCTGGTTTTGTTTCTTTGTGGTTATTTTGTAGTTGTTTTGCATCTCTTTGTAGGTGTGTAGTGAGTCACTGATGTAGTTTTTGTCTTTTTGTAGTTATTCTACATCTGTTTGTAGGTGTTTTGTGTGTCTGTGATGTTGTTTTGTGTGTCTTTGTGGTCATTTTGTGTCTTGTTTTTAGTTATTCTGCATCTGTTTTAAGTGTTTAGTGTGTCTGTAATGCTGGTTTTGTTTCTTTGTGCTCATTTTGTAGTTGTTCTGCATGTCTTTGTAGGTGTTTAATGCTTCTGTGATGTTGTTTTGTGTCATTTTTGCAGTTGTTTTGTACATCTTTGTAAGTGTGTAGTGGGTCTGTGATGCTGTTTTCTGTCTTTTTGTAGTTGTTTTGCATCTCTTTGTAAGTATTTATTGCGTCTGTGGTGTTGTTTTGTGTCTCCTTGTGGTCATTTTGTGTCTTTTTGCAGTTGTTTTGCAGCTCTTCTCTTTTTCTTTAGTTTGTTTACGATGCTGTCTTTTGTCTCTTTGCGGTTATTTTGTGTCTTTTTGTAGTTGTTTTGCATCTGTTTGTAGATGTTTCATGTGTCTGTGATGTTGTTTTGTGTGTCTTTGTGGTCATTTTACATCCTTTTGTAGTTATTCTACATCTGTTTTAAGTGTTTAGTGTGTGTATGATGCTGGGTTTTTTTTGTCTACGGTTATTTTATGTCTTTTGGTGGTTATTCTACATCTGTTTGTAGGTGTTTTGTGTGTCTGTGATGCTGTTTTGTGTGTCTGTGATGTTGTTTTGTGTCTCCTTGTGGTCATTTTGTGTCTTTTTTCTAGTTTAATCTAAGAAAGTCAACTTCATCTCCTGTCTTTTTCATGATTTATGGCCTCATAACCGTGTCTTACTGCACAGAAGACACTTGCGAGTTCTGTCCCTGTGAGCAATAAGCTGATT
>NW_007579821.1:44188-47662 GCF_000690725.1 Stegastes partitus
GCTAAAAAAAAGACTTTTTAACTCAAAAACAACGATTTTTACTTAATATCTGATAAAAATCTGACAAATAAGGTGTGAACTCCTTAAAAAAATGTGGTGAACTGAGGTGCAATGACCCAGAATCAGGTTTCTAGATGTTTGCTAACAAAAGCAGCAGTGAAAGTCCGAGTCAAAGCTTCTCCTCTTCTTCTTCTGCTGCTGTACTCCTTTGAAGAGGAGCTTGTGAGAAAACCTTCTGCTTCCACTTTGTCTGCCCTCTTGTCCCCGGTATTGTCTAATTATTCCCTTTGCACGCTGGTACAATAACAACAATGCATACAGCCCAACGCAACAATATGATTATGCACAGACACCCACACAGGGACAATATGCGCCGTACAATAGGCGGCCAGATAATGGCATTACACATGCATACAAAGGCGGCGCGGGGGAGCGAGTTGGGCCGCCCGCTTGATCCGCCTGTTATCATACATGCAGCCGCCACACACACACACACACACACACACACTGCTGTCTGTTGTGTTCGGTTCTGCTCTGTATCTTCTCTTTCTCAGGGTGCTCCGCTGCCCCCGAACCAGCCCCACCTCCCAACCCCGACACCGCCGCCCCTTTTGTTTGCCTGTCTGGAATTTAGCTCCTGGCTGAAGGGGCCTGGGCGAGGGACAAAAACACACTTCACAGCGTTAGATAGTGGCCCAAACTCTGTCCACACACACACACACACACACACACACACACACATGCACTTTACTTGTGTTGGAGGGCTGCCCACGAAATTCTCCTGTTCTCAAAGTAACACCAGGCCTTTGATGGGGCCCTGCTCAGTCTGGCCGATTATCCAACGACGCACACGGCAGGGGACGAGCGCACAAAACAAACACTCGGTCCGGTTTGNATCTCCTGTCTTTTTCATGATTTATGGCCTCATAACCGTGTCTTACTGCACAGAAGACACTTGCGAGTTCTGTCCCTGTGAGCAATAAGCTGATTTCTGTCAGTGCTCAGAAAATTAACACCTCATACGAGGAGGCAGACGCTCACAGCTGCAGTGCTTTCGTATCCGGTCGGCTATTTCTGACGCGAGGAAGAACAGCGTTGTGCAAGAGAAGCGCTCGCACGTAAGAAGCACAGAGAGAACGCTCTCTGGCCAGCAAAGTGTTATTAACATGAGTTTCTATTCTTCTCTGTGGGTTGTTCTACTCGGCGCTCTTAAAACGGGAAGCGGCGTCGTCATAAACACAGACACAGGTCCGGTGGGAGTGTGTGTAATTGAATTAAGTGCACGGTGCATCAGCTGTTCATCTGAGCTTTAAGAAGAATTATCGGCTAAGCCTCTCCTCTCTCTCTCTCTCCTATATACCCATTCACCTCTCTCTCTCTCTCTCTCTCCTAAATTCATTCACCTCTTCCTCTCCCACATTTCCTTTTTTTTTCCTGCCTACTTGGCCAACTAAGTGATAAATCTGTGAACGCCGCTCGCCGGGATGCTGCATATTTAGAGATAAAAATAACAACTCGGAATTGTCTCCAAAAGAGAATATGGATGCAAGGAGACTCAAGATCCAGAAACCTTAGCAACGGGGCCAGGAAACTGCTGAGTCACTGGTATTGATCCAATCAATCCTCAGCTCAGGCGGCTGTAATGACGCGCTGTGAGGCAATACTGACGTTTTTTATTGCACTTGTAGGCGCAAAATTAAAGATTATGCAGTGTGCGTTTATTTTTAGTAAAACCAAAGATTCTGGGGACTTTTTTTTCCTCCCTCCACGCTGTCTGACCTTCTTTTATATTCTCTGAAATCACGTCCTGCTTCCCTCCCGTGGCGATGAACCCCCCACGTCACAGTTGCCATGCAAACCCAGGTATTAATCCCCGGGTTGGATCTCCTGCTCCCCGGGGGGTTGTGGAAAGTCATGGAACGCCAAACACATGGCAGGAGCTGCAGAGACACATCCAGCCTACTGACACACAGCCGCCGTCGTGTGCAGCCCTCCAAGAACAAAACTAGTTTTTTTGCGGCGATCGTGTGTTTTTAGAAAATGCCTACAGTCAGGAGAAGCGGCGTCTCATCCCTCACTTTTTGCCTTCTTCCTGCCCTCTCTCTTCCTCTCAGGCTGCATTAATCAGCTTTGGAGAATTTACATCTTCTCTGTGTCTCCCTCCCTGCCAGGAATCAACTGCTAAGTCAGAGCTCCCTTTGTTTTTCTTACAAGGACTTACACAAAGCAACTTAATGACCGTTTTCTCTTCTCTGTGTACAAGGTTTGATGCATATGTCTGACCTGCCAGCCCACTGGCCTTCGACCCGCCCATCCAGCCTGGGGATCTGGCTTTACCTTCGTTCACACACGGCGTCGGGACAAGAAGACAAACAAAGATGCAGACGACGCGCTCACAGTTACAGCTACAGTAGTCTGCACAATGCGACACACACTCGCTCTTATCAGCCGCCGCCAATCACAAGACCAGAGTAATCCAGAGGAAAAAAAAAAAAAAAAGGAGGACGGGGGGAGAAGACAAAGAAGGACAGATTGAGAGGGAAGAATAAACTGTCTGCTCCCACATCAGAGTACTTATTGTGAATAAGCCTCTGTTTGGGATGAGTGTGTGTCTGCAGACGCTGAACGACACAATCCAGCTCTCAGTCCGGTCCTGCAGCGGTTTTAGCTCGAACGCCGTGTTTCTGCAAAACCGAACAAGTCCTGCTGCCATGGAGCCCTTCAGCAAGGCACAGTCAGTTAGTCAAAGCTGGTGCGAAAAGCTGGAGGTTGTCCTCGTGTGACGCTGCAAATTATTCGGCTCATTTTAGTCTGAAGGCCTAAAGCTAGTTAGTGCATTAAAGCAGCGTAGCTACGGGGGGATTCAACCCTTCATTTACTGATTTCTGAAGGATCCTGCACTCTACCGTCTTCCCCAATGTTTACTCCAACAATCAGCAGCGCACAATCTGTTGTTGCTCTTTTGTGCATCACTGAGGGACGTCTGAACATGTGTTTAACCTTGTTTGGCATCGTCCCTCCATCAGAGCTGCTGTACGAACACTTCCTCCCATTCGCTTAATGCACAGCAGTAATTGGAGCTCTGAGGCCCGCTGATGAGAGGAGCTGAATCATTGATGGAGAGACGCTGCAGTTTAATTCCTGCCTCACATCCCGGAGTGACTCACATCTGAAGAATCCTGAGGAGGGTGAATGACCGCCTCCATTTTTCCGAACGGCGTCCATCTTCAATTTGACTGATTTTTTTTTGGTGAATATCGATTGAGTTGTAAAATCTGGGCTCATAGGGAAGATTAGTTTTTAGTTTAAAAGCTCTTAAAGGTGGGGTCGTGTTGATTTTTGTGCCGTTTTCTTATAACTTATACTATTTTTCTCCCAAACTGTGCCTCTGACTGGCAACACACTCAACATTTTTAAAGCTCCAATTGGTGCCAACAAAGAAATCTGCCTCGTAGGGTGAACGATAAAGCTTTT
>NW_007579821.1:50272-64056 GCF_000690725.1 Stegastes partitus
TGATTCAGGTCTTGATTCAGGTCACCTTCAGTAGAATTTAGGAATATTTGTGCTTAATTTTGACGAAACTTGCAGTAAAGATTCTTCACACGTGCGCCGACGGCTGCGCGGTGACACTTTAACTGCACCGGCTGCTCTCTAAAAACTGAGTACTCTTTTACAGGACCAAAAACCCGACGGTCCCTGTAGGTTTCAGAGGCATATTGTAGTGCTACAGCTGTGATTACAGTAGACCTACTACTGCCACGCACCGCCTGGGGAGGAACGAGACAGAAAAGTGGGACACGGAGCTACAGTAAAGAGAACAAAATAAAGAGTTGATGAGGTGAAAGAAAGAAAAAAAAAAGAGAAGAAAAGAAGATAAATTAGAGCAGCGGAGAGAATAGAGAGAATAGAGAGAATAGAGAGAATAGAGAGAGGAGAAATGGGGCATAAAGCTAAAGTACAGAGAAGAAGTTGACAAAATATAGACGGAGGCAACAGCGTGAGGATGAAACCGAGAGGATGAGGGAGCTGACAGAAGCTTCTTCAAGTCGACTGTGAATCCAACAACTTTTGAATATTAACGTTGAGGAAATTAAAATGCAAATTATGTGCATTTCCATTAGGTACGCTGAAGCGGATAAATCAATCTCCTGTGGAAAACAAAAAGGCTGAACGACGTCGGACAAATATTCTTCTACCGTTTCATACGAAAACACAAACACGACATCCAGCTTTTGGACGTTTTCCAACATTTGCTCGTAAATTCAGAATATCCAGTCGCACATGTAGATCCACATTGATCCGGTAGGAAACACATTTAACTTTCAATTAATTCAGAAAAATGACAGAAAACACCATCATTCACAGCTTTGGTTGTATTATGTCCTTTAAAAATGAATATTTGGGGATTTTGTTGGTGACAGATGATGAGAAATTAAAAAGACGCCATTATTTAACCGTTTATTTTACTATTAAAGAACTGTTTTCTACACATTATAGTCACTTAAAAATTAATGTACGAACTAAAACCAAGATTGGCATGTGACTTATTAATGAAATTGTTCTATTTATTGACAGGTTGGACCTTAAACTTTGCATACTGTTCATATTTTATGCATTCCTTCACAGTAAGTGTCAAATTTTAAACTACAGATCTATTTAGAACGTCTAAACAGGCTATGACACATTAATAAATGTAAATAAATCATGGCTTGCACAGTTTAAACATCCCTAAAACCACCATCTTCCTTGATCTGACCCACACTGGAGGATCTAAAATCCATCTCAACGGATATACGGGTTGAATTTAGTTTCATTTTGGGTCACTTTAGGAAAAATCATCACATTTCAGGCTAAAATAATAACGTTTAGGATGTTTTAACTGCTGTTTTAATGGCTCAGATTTGACCTGTAAGGGTTAAATATGATGCATTACTGTGTTTGGGAAACTATCTCCTCACATATTAGACAGACAGACGAGAATATTTCTACTTAATGGACTGATTTAGTCGATGGAACTTCACAGCACAGCTCCGGCAGAGGGAACACAGAGGACGTGATGGGCAGCGAGTGGGAGGACATGTGACAGACAGAGACAGACAAAGAGATGGAGAGAGTCGGTGTCACCTGGCAGCATGTGTGGCGTCCTACACTTACTACAATAACGCTGACAGGACAGGACGGAGCTGGCAGCTCTGGACCTGACACAGCTGCGCTATGCAGCACTACACCAGGCTGCAGGATCCACACACACACACACACACACACACACACAGTGCTGAACCAGCCTCGTTACAACCAAGATCTTAGCTTAAAGACCCGAAGAGCAGATTCGTGGTGTAATTAATGAGCCGTATCGCCACCGGAACAGACGGCAAATGATGTTCTGAGAATCTCACAACTGGAGTTCAGAGAGAAAGCACCGTTTGTGTTCCCAGTGGGACGGAAACACACAACAAACACACAAATATACGGACCGGCATCCCTCCGTCCAGCTTCGGCTCCCTTTAAAATGAGGCCAACAGCTTGACAGACAATAAACTGTGCTGCAAAGTGGGATTTTGTACGGTTTTCTGACAAAATGAATATAAATTAGTGCAAAATGTCATCGTTCAGTGGTATATTTTCATTAAATTAATTCATTTAATCCCGTTAAAGGAGAAGAAAATATCCCAAAACACACTAAGACATCACTATAGAGGTCCAATTTATTAATAAATATAATTATTCTCATTAAAATGTGCCATAACAAGCCTTGTACATTTATTTTTAAGCGACAACAATGTAAGAAAATAGTCCAAAATGGCGTCTTTTATGAAAAACTCTGCTTCTTATAACTGATGTAAGTTTGTGCCTGAGCTTCACCTGATGACAAAACTGATAAAGAACAGTTTCCTTCTTGGTCGTATTCACTTGTTTCCTGCCGATAATCCCTCCCGCTGTTCTCCACTAAATGTGTTGACAACAGATTTGGATTTCACAGCCAATGCTGGATAAAAACCATCAGGTGGTTGTTTTTTTTTTCCCCCTTTGTTCATTTTCTTCACAACAGCTACAAACAGTTCAAGGAATTTGTAATAATACACTGATCGGCCTAAATCCTCTGTTTTGACTGACGTTGGAAGCTTTGTGTGCAGGAACATTATGAGGGAATTCACTGAATTCAGAAGCCACAGACTGTTTTGTTTTCCTGCTCTGGTCTTGGATTTCAGCGGTACTTAATCGCTCTAACGTTCAGAAATTAAAAGGTCTCGCTATCCGACGTTATTTCAGGTGAAAGACGAGGAACTGCTGGAAACTGTCAGGTCGGATTAGGATGAAACAAATCTCTAACAGAGCATGTGTGCGTTTGTTTTTTTATTTTTTTGGTTTTTTACTTCCTGCTGATGTCAGGAGTCAGAGAAGCCCGCTGGCCCGACCTGCTGCACACAGCGAGACATCATCAATAGCCCGACTGTGTGTGTTATCAGCGCAGGACGGTTACCTAACCAGCGGAGGATTCGTCAATAAGCCTGCGTGCGATGCCGCATCGATCAGGATGAAGCCAGCGAAGGTGGAGATAAAGTCAAAATCGGACGAGGCCAAAGTTTGGTCGCCGAACAAAGGAGCCGTTGTGTGAAGTCTGGGAGCCGCTTTTACTACCGTGAGACGCTGAATATATGCAAGGTTACAGCTGAATGAAAGAGGACTGATGGCTCTGCTCTGATGCCAACGAATACATAAAAAAAAAAGAAGCAAGCGGTACACGCAGGACATTCAAAAGCCATTATGAGTCCATTAAACGATTAGCTGACAGATAAAAATACATATCTGAGGGTGTCACCTTGGGCCACGGGGGCTTGTGGTGAACTTAGTCGACCTTTTGTTGACATTTTATCAGCTGCAACCTAAAAAAACATTATCTTTAATGACATATTTTGCTAACTGATGATCTTCTGTGACTGCTGGAAGAAGCGAGTAACTCCAGGTGCTTTTTTTTTAATATTACTGGATGCAAGATGTGTTTGCAGCCACACATTAAGACACCACACACACAAATCAGCTGTTTGAGGGATTGAATCTGGCTTTTTTTTCTTCTGAAATTGTTCCGCTCTAGAGATTTTATCAACCCTCAGCGCTACGTGTTTACGTCGATTTAGCCAAAGATGCTGTGACACTGGAATTAAAGCGACGTCCTCCAGCGAATGACGACATAATAACACTTTTTTCCTGAACTATCTGAGAGGTTAAACTAAAAAAATACGCAGTCCCACGTTTCATTTCAACGCTGCGTTATTTACAGTCGTTCCACCAGCAGAGCGGAACAAGAAAACACTTGCTTGAAAACAGTACGCAAGCCCGAGGCAAAGTTTCTCACTCAATTTTGTTTCATTAGATCGCTCTCAATGAACACATGCATCACACACACACACACAGAAATAGATGCAGCAGCAGCAGCAGGCCAAGCTCAGACAGGAAAGGGCCTAATCTCATTAGGGCCATGAATGCAACACATGTAGTTAATGCATGACCCTGGATGTCATTAGACGAGCATACAGTGACGTACATTACTCCGAGCCGTTAGCCCGGTTAGCTCCAGCCGACCGATGATGGTTATATTACACTGACGCAAAGCGCGGCTCATCGCTCGGGCAGCTTAGCGGATTGAATGTATGAATGCATCCTACGCTGACCGTACAAAGGATTTAAATGACCCATAGAACTGGACGGACAAGTTTGTTATTAGTCAGCCCTGCAACAAACCCGGTTAGCACTCAGCAAACTCTTCCTGAACCGATGCAGCGTCTCGTTTCAGCTCCTTAACCTGCATCCAGCTCCACGTGACACCCAGAGGGTCAAGGTTCAGACAAATACTGCATCGCAAGAGGGTTAAAACAAATCAACTCAGCTCAACAAATAGTCCCGACGCAGCAGAACTGTGAATAAACACGCCGGCTGAGAGTGAAATCATTAAAATAAAAGGACAAACAGTTGAGGATAATCGCAAAAATAAAAAAGCACAACCTTAAAGCTCGTGGGCAGCTAATTTCTGCATTAAAAAAATCAGGTGACGAACTCATAGATTGGATGAACGTGGGCTGAGACACACAGAAGCCACTCACCTTCTGTAGGCTGGTCGGGTTGAGTTGTGTTTTATCGATGATCTTTATTGCAACCTGGTGAACAAAATAAGCAAAAAAAAAAGAAATGAACAGAAGTATGTAAATAGAGAGAACAGATTAATTCAACAGAGAGAGGCTACAACAAATCCTGACGGTTAATCTTAACAATATATTTATTATAAAAGGTATAAAAATTAATTTGTTCCGGCTTCGATTAGGCTAATTAATAAGTAAAATAACTCTTTTTTGTTTTGCTTTGTGCCATGTTTTTGGACTCATGTAATTAGACTATGATATTCATTTTATTCTGCTGTACTTGATATATGCATATAATTATTTATTCTACCCATTAACTGTATTTTCCCTGTTTGCGTGTGTTGGCATGAAACAGCCCAAGACAAATTTCCCACGCCTGGGACAATAAAGTTAATCTTGATCTTGATAAATAAGGTTCAAAAGGTTCTTGGGCATTTAATGGTTTCTTAAAAAAAATAAAATAAATAAAGTACAGTAAGATAAAATTTCATATCACAGCATCAACAAATCTTCCAAATTTAGAATGTATAGAGAAAAAGTTGTAGAGTTTTTGATTGAAAACTGAATTTAATGATTCATTTATCAAAAAAAGTTGCTGATTGAGTTTTTAAATAATTAACTGACTAATAGTTTTAGGTCTAAATGCGCTTATTGTAACTCCTTTGGGTTTCTACGCTTCATTAAATCACACTTGTTGTCTCTTATGAGAGGAAAAACAAACGTGACGACAAAAGTAATAATAAATAAAAATTCTATGAAAATCATGACGTTGCTTTTGAATTGTGGTTCAACATAAATATAAAAAAAAACAAGCCTGATGGGACCCATAAACTAATATTTAGTTGATCAACTCTTTGAGTCAATCACTGCCATCATCAGGTGTTTCTGTAACTCTCAGTCAGACTTCTGTTGACAGGTGTTTGGATTTCACTGCTCATCAGCAAAGCGCTCTAATTCCAGGCCAGGACAGTTTTTATTTCTTTATTTTTTTTAAATTATTCTTTTCAACCACAACTAAAAAGCAATGTCATATTTCACTGAATTATAATTTTGCAAATTTTTATTTATTATTACTTTTTTCAGTTTCTACTTATTTGAGTGACTATTGTGAATTTTGCCTTTTCTTTAATGGAAGGATGTGAATACACTTGAGGACGACTGTATCAATAAAGTTATTTCATCCATTACTCAAAGTACAAAGTATTCAAAACACGCTTTGCTTTCCTGCTTGTTAAAAACACAGGAGGTAAAATCTAATAAATAAAGCAAACTTTGGGAGAACAACACGATGACCCGGTCAAAGAGTCGAACTACCGCCGTAAAACCACCAGATATACGACCGTCTTCTGGTTTATGTGGGTCCAACACATGATCCCGCTGGTGGCAAACACGTCACGTTTCTCCAGCCTCGAGTTATCAACCCCGCCGATGTAGGTCAGAAAGTTTTATGAGAAGAAAGGCTGCAGTGTGTTTAACGCATAAATACACGAGCACAAAAAAGAAAGACGTGACTGTGCCTCTTCAAAGGGTTTACGGCCTTCGCTGAGCTGCAGGCTTCGGCTCTGCCTCCCCGAAATACAATAAATCTGCTTTTCTTCTTTCAACCTCTTATTTGTTTGTGTTAAATGAACAATTCCATTTTTTCTTTTGTGTCTGTAAACTCACCTCTCTGCCCGTCAGTATGTGTCGTGCCAGCTTGACCTTGGCGAAGTTGCCCTTGCCGATGGTTTTGAGCAGCCGGTAGTTTCCGATGTGCGGCTGCTCGTCCGAACACAAGGCGATGGAGTTGCGACATCGGGCGCCGAGCGAGCGGCTCGACCAGCCGGTACCCTTCTCTGAGCGGCTGGCCGACAGGGAGGTATGCTGAGGAGAGAGACACGGATCAACCAGTGAGCACACGAACCCGCATTCTGCAGAAGGTTGGTTTAGTTTTTCCTCGTGCAAAAATGTCCAAACAGTGCAAGCCACATTAAATTAAACACAAGTGTTCCTTCGCTGTCGTTGCACAGTGCAAAACAAAATAGATGTGCAAATATCCATCCATCCATCATCTATACACCGCTTAATCCTCACGAGGGTCTGTCCCAGCTGACTCAGGGTGAAGGCAGGTTCACCTGGACAGGTAACCAGTCTATCACAGGGCTACACTTAGAGACAGACAACCAAGCACACTCACATTCACACCTACGGACAATTTACAATCACCAATTAACCTCAACATGTTTCTGGACTGTGGGAGGAAGCCGGAGAACCCGGAGAGAACCCACGCTGCACGGGGAGAACATGGAGACTCCACGCAGAAAGATGTGCAAATATAAAATCTAAAAATCTAAAAGAAGAATCGTATGTGAGTGCATCTGTTTAAACTTTTTTTTGGTGCAAAAACAACAGACGAACTGATGTCGCACTTCCACATATTGCACATTTGCTGAACACGTCTGAAAAAGTGTCAGTTTAAAGTGGTGCAAAAAATTACATATATGATGCAGCTGCATACTAACATGTGTAAACGTGTAGTTTCAGTAAATTATTGCAAGGTGCACGAGGTAGTAAAGCAACAGGTGTAAAGGAAATGGAAGAAATTATGAGACCTGATAAACAGAGTAAAATTAATGTGTAAAAATATTCTTTAAAAAGAAGAAAATAGCAGCAGTATTAAGATAATTTATGGACAAACAGTCTCTGATCTTTTACCATTTTGCTAGAAACTCTGATAACTGGTGTTCACATGAGACCAGCCATGTTTTAAATGAGTGGACCTCTCCTTTTCGTCTTCCTCCCTGTGGTCACAGAGCATCAACAGAGCGCCCAGCGAAGCCCTCGTGACCGTGACTCGGCAGTCATGTGATTGCAGCCTGGTACCAGACAGCCAGAGATGAAAAGAAAGAGCAACCAGGTCACCTATGAATCCCATCCGACCCCTCGCGGCCTGCATTCCTCACATTCATGTGTGGCTGCGGAGGCCACCGATGTTGCCGTGCCGTTCGTCCGACGAGACGCCGATTAAAACAGTTTGTGCTCAGCTTGTCCGGCCTGTTTGAAACCAGAGCTCGCTGTGGCCGAGTGTCAGAATCCAGGGCGGATCGATGAGCCGCCCGACGTCGTCTAGCCACAGCGACTAGACGTCAGCGGCCTCGCAGCTACATAACCGCGAGGAAAGCAGCGCATGAGGGGTCAGACGGGATTCAGAGGTGACCCGGTTACTCCCGACAAATCAGTCGCCTCACATTATGAACTCCACCTAAATATTTACCCCGTCCTTCATCCTCGGCGCCAAAAAAACGAGTTTATTCAACTGCAAACTGAAACAAACTCTGGCACAACGAGACCCAAACGAGGTCTTTAAGCACAAACAACAAATTCTAATCCCTCCGTTTGCTGTCCTGGGCGCTGAGGGCAAACAGAAAAACATCCAACGAGGACATCAGACAGAACAGGAAGTATCAGAGCCCGACAGACTCGGTTCCCGTCTGCAGACCTCGAAAACAAAAGAGTCCGAACAGTGTTACATGAAAACGCTGTTAACGGTTCTGTCTGCCAGCTACCGCCCACTTTCAACAGCTTAGACAGAGAAATGACGGAGCTGCGTCAGTCATCGCCTTGCAACACCACGTCAGGGAAGATTCACCGTTTCCTGCAAAAGGACTATTTTGGCAACTCACCACTTTAATCTGTGGGATTCATCAGATAATTCAGTTTTCTTTGGCCGAAACCAGCCTGGGATGATGTACGCTCCCAAACTAGAAGTAAATATTGGTTGTAAAAGTCACCCGGAGTGGCGCTATTGGTCACTGGAAGTCTGCAGAGTCAAAAACAAACTGGAAGCACAAAAGCATGGCGACTCCAGCTCAGGATCTTTTACCACATCGTCCCACATCAAGTTGCACAATCGTTCCTGTTTCCTTCTGGTTAGACCTCATTAATCATGTGCAAACGAAGCCACTGGTAGAGTTACGGCGTTGCACAACACACATTAGACGGGAGATATCGGGAAAAAACAGGCTCAGAAGCTGCTTTACTGTCAGAAAAAAACAGTAACTCATGACAAAACCTCAGCAGAAAATCCTACATTTCCACACAATGCCGGCTACACATGAACACAGGGATCATCGGTCGGACAGAAACACATCACCTTGAGGTGCACCCGATGTGTTGACCACAGTGGAGCGCGTGATTTTCCTCCACATGAGAACTTTAGTACCAATATTACTGCCGCTAACACCACTCAGGAAACAAGCTGAGACTTCTACAAAAGTTCTTCCACCTTCATCCACCTTTATCCACCTGCTCCTGAATCTTCTCCTCCCTCCCATCCGTTCATTCGATCGCTAGGAAGACATGTGATCATCCTCCGGGACCCAAAAGGGACTTGACGAGCCTTTTCTTTCCTCCCTACTTCCTAATCTTCCTCTAGCAAAAACACGCAAACAGAAAAGTTGGAAGCCACATTTCTGTCTTACAGCAGCTTCAGAGGAATTCATCGATGTGTTGGATTAAACAAAAGACGGAGAAGAAGGAGAAGGGAAGGTGTCCAACTGGTACTCCGACGTTACTAAAAGCTTCGCTGAGGGGCGCTACGAAGGCTCAACTGGTTGAGCTGGGGTCCCATGTTCAGGGGTTACAGTCCCCGACGCAGAGGTCGTGGGTTCAAGTCCCGCTCATGGGCCTTTCCTGCAGGTCCTTCCCCCATTCTTCTTTCTCCTCCACTTTCCTGTCTCTCTCTCTCTCTCTCTCTCTCTCTCTGGACTTTCATATTGAATAAAGGCACAAAGGCTAAAAAAATAACTCATGTTGGAGTTTATTGTTTAGAAAATGAGCCACCTTCTATTTGTGAACTGTGATTATTTTAACAACGTGAATCAGAAAACGGTTCACTTTGAGGATTGAACCTCAGAGATTTTCTGAGCTCAGAAGCAGAAAGAATCTAAACTTTCTGATTGCATTATTTATATTTTAGACGCCAGCAGCAGCAGCTTCTGAGCATTTTAAAAGGGAACACGGAGGCGTTTCAGAGCGTTAATGGTGCTCGAGCCACCCAACAGCTGTGCTCCCTGTCCAACTTATTCAGCCACCTTCATTTTCACCTCCTCCTCACCCTTCCCCCCCACATTTATTCACCCCTATTCCCATCCCCCAGACAAATCAATTTGCCTCCCCTTCCCCTCTATTCTCCCCTCCGTGCCTGGACACGCCCTCTCTTTTGTCTCCCGCCGCTATCTTCATTTTCGGCGACCTCGCATCAATTTGAGCTCCGTGCTGAACTCCCGTCTCGCCTCCCCTCCCCCCTCCTCGCGCCTCCCAGGTCCCACGTACTCCTTCTCCGGGAGTCCATCGATTCGCCTGCTCCTTCTGATTACCACGCAGTTTCATTGAAGACCAGGCCTCTGTGTGTGTGTGTGTGTGGATGCATACGATGGGGTCTCTGACGCTGGCAGCGAAGGTATTTGGGTGGTAGCTCCAACCCCCAACATCATTATGAATGTAAGGTGACATTTGGTGTGGAAGATGGATGTGGGTGGGGGGCTGTGGGGTGGGTAGGTGTGTCTGCATGCGTGTGGTTGTTAACATGTTATCTGCACATTCAGCAAACAACCTGCACCGAGCAAACTGCAGCATTTGTCCTGCATCTTTTCTGTTGTGAGAGAAGCTCGATGGAAGCAACTGAGACTAAACACATATAATAAGTTTATACTGAGGAGCTTGCCATTTGAAATGCTTGAAGTCTTTACTTCTGTGTGATGTTCTGAGCTGAGTTAACAGCAAAGACAAAAATCCCTTTACATTAACTTACTGTGACCAACCAGGCTCTTGTCATCGGCTAAACAAAGTCGGTATTTATCACTTTAAACTCCCGTGTGGCTGATAGTGGAGACAGCTTGATGTTATTTAAACAACATGTTCTTTACTTGAGAAGTCCCCAAAGATAACTCACAGAGAAAAATCTGTCCGTGTCTGTTTCACAGTACGCTCATGATAATGTGTGAACAAAACACGGAAACATTTTTTCATGTGCCGACACTTTAACCCATGAGCAAGTTGGTCTTTTAGCCTCTTAAGACCTGGTGGTGCATTTCGGGTTTTATTACAAAAAAATAGTTAACTTCTAAATTAATTTAAAAAAAACAAAAAACATTATTATTATTTTTTCATTGTTATTTATTTTTGTATTTTTATTTTAAAAATATTTTTATAATCCATGTATTTTTAATTATTTTTTAATTTATTTTTTAGAATATATATATTCAATATAATATATATAATATCATTCTATATATAATATTATAATATATATTTAAAAATCTTTTATTTAAAGATATTTTTAGTATTATTTTATTATTTATTTTTATTTTATTATTGTTATTTTATTTATATTTTATTTTTATTACCACAGTAGTTTATTTTTTTATTTTAAAAAATATTTGTATTATTTTAATATTGTTATTTATTTATTTATTTAAAAAATATTTTTAGATATATATTTTTAATATATTTTAATTTTCTTTATGTTTTTTTAATTTTTTATTTCTCTTTGATCAGATCAAATAGCAACAAGAAATTTAAAAAAAAATGCATATCAAACAAGAGCTCGGGTCTTAAAAGGCTAAATAATAAAAACCCTAAATGCAGGTTTTATCCTATTTTATTTCCCATGTTTCAAAAACAAGCATTAGCATATATTATAAGGAAATGAACAAAACAGCAATATTAAAGCCAGTCTTTTGAAAATGGGGGAAAAAAAACACATAAAATGACTCAATTTGGACTCTTCTGAAGCAGTAAAATTTAAACTCCTTTGGTCCAAAACATATAAAAACAGACCCTGAACAGACCATGCAGTGAGGTAAACACGATTAAAGAATAATCAGTGTGTTTTATATGTTAAAAATATTAAAGTTTCCCCCCCATTTTCAATATAAACTCATAAAAGCAAACTCCACGGACACGCATGAAGGCACAAATCCTGTGAACTCACTCCTCACTTTTACGAGCTCTTTACAATGAGCGAGAAAGCTAAACTATGCGGTGACATTTCGGCGGCGTGCGTGTTTGGCATAGCTCCTCCACAGAGCGGCCGCTATCGTCCATCTGCGCCGGCCTGCGTGGGCGTCGAGCTGAAGAAATGTATATAAACGGATGAATGGAAAACTCATGAATCTTGTCACACAGCTCCTCTCCTCTGTGGCCAATTCGACTGCTACGCCTCGCACGTCATATTTCATAAATAACGCTCACATTTGCTTGTTTATTACTTCCTCAGATGTTGCTTCTCTTAAGCAACACTCATCACGTCTCTGGCAGTCATGAGCTGCTTATTTCTGCTCATAAATAAATAAGCTAACGTGAAATGTGATCATCTGTTCTTGCTGTTTTAAATGAAACTACGTCAAGACACGCAGCGTGACGAACGCAAACATATTTCCAAACAATGGGCCACGCCCGCAGGGAGGCAACCTGAGTGTATTGTAGTCCTGACTGTGTGTGTGTGTGTGTGTGTGTGTGTTGTCAGGGAGGTGTTGAGCAAAGACAGGATGCGTGACGTCGGTCGCCAGCGGAGAAACCTTCAGCCACCCTCGGCCTCCGCTAACGCTGACCCGCGCTGCCAGTCCGGCTTCCTCTTCCTCCACGCCTCCTCCGTCGCACACGACAGCAGACGCCGAGTCGCCGCGACATGATAGAAAACAACACAAAGAGATAACGCCGCTGCCGGAAAGAAAGGAGGATGTGTCGTCCTCGTGGCTCAGCAGACCGAACCGCATAGCATGTCGGTGTGACGTAACCAGCTGTTGGATTTTGTAATAACGCTCAGTACTCTTGGACTGACGCTACTGGAACAAAAACAAAAATGGAAGCAAACGAGGAATGTGATGTCTTGCTAGTGGGTTAGATCTGTCATCAGTGCAGCTTTCAAAGCATTTTTAAAGGTCGGTTATTGGTGCAAATGATGTAATACAACTATGAGTTAAATGACAGAAAGTCAGGATCTCGGAATAAACTTTTAAAAGCATAACTTGAGTGGAATAAAACTTTAAAATTACTCGCTCAGCTCTCTGATCCATTCCAACCAGCTTGTTGAGGAAAATGTACTTTCCCTTCCACCGCTGAGATGAATAACGTGGTTGTTTAAGTTTCTGTCTGTCCCAGAACTATTTATACGGCAATGAATATAATCAGTTTACCTCTAAATGTGTGATTTAAGCATCAAATCTTGTGAATCTTATAATTCACGAGTCAAAAAAATCATGTGAAAAAGGACATATGAAGAGTTCATTCGCAAAAACAGATAAGTCTGTCTTCACAAACCTTCAGAAAACCCACTTTTCCATCGTCTACCTGAGACAAAATCAATTAAACTTAAGTTATTTCTATTTTTCTACTGAGTCAAATCCACTCAGCTTCAGTTTGTTCGATATTTTCTTAAGAATAAACAAAAAAATAAGTTCTCTGACAATCTACAAAAATGGAGTTATCTGTTTTTGCAAGTGAACTCTTCATATTTTGTCTCAAATAAACCTTTATGCTCACAGTAAGTTTCTTATTTTTAGCTCTGGATCCTGCACATGTATTAATATTAACACTGTACATTATCTGCACATATTCTGTTTTGTGTTTTTAGTTTTTCCAGTCGATTGGTTCGTCTCGTCCAAAACATTTCATGTTACCCTGCATACGACGATTAGAAGAATCTGAATCCAGCAGGTAGCCCTTTGTAATCATAAGCAGGACGCTGGGTGTAATCAGCCTTTAAAACTGCGGTAGGTGGCGCTGTCCTCCTCCTCTCAGCCATCAGACACTAAAAACGATCTCATACACGCTGAACATTTTGACACACTTGCAGCACATCCTTCCCTTTCTCTGCAGCCACTAACCCGACCCCGTTTGACCTCCTCGCTCATCCATCGGGACGCTTTGTCAAGAGCAGCAGGAAGGCGTGAAGACGTAACCTGCGTCACTTCCCGTCCCCGATGTCTCGCTGATGACAGCAGACGTGTCACACGTTGAGCAAGCGTTTCCTGCCAGAAAAACATGTCAGCGGTCGTGACAGACGGACGGACGGGCTGCCTGATACCGGCTCCAATCAGCTGCTCGAACCGCTCGTCTGGTCTGATTTGACCATGAAGTGTTCAGTTCTAGATAATGGATGTGCTGCAGAAAACAATAACT
>NW_007579821.1:64753-93732 GCF_000690725.1 Stegastes partitus
ATCAGATTGATGCTCGGTCAAATTGTGAAGAGTTTGGAGGCCAGTTGGGCTCTTGGTCGTGTTCCTCCAACTGTTTCTGAGCCGTTTTTGAAGCAACATCCAACATAAATGTCAAAGAAGATCAACATTCATGCACCTTGTGGCTCAATGGATTTAATGAATTCTTCAGTAGTATCCATGTATTCTGATTTATGATTTCTGGTCACCTAACAGCCATGACACCAACAATCAAACCTCCCTTGAACATTTCAGCACTGACATGTTAACAAAGGCTTCCCTCAGCAGCATCATCGCCTTTGCTTTCGTCACAGGAATAAGTTATTCAGAGGGGATTTTTATTTTTTTGTATCATGACTCATTTTGCAGCACTTTCTGCTCGAAACATGACAACAGGAAGTGTGGGAGAGAAGAGCGCGGTGAACTGACGAGGGTCACATCGGACCGAAACGCCTGATTTCATTTATTTGTCTTTTCAGAATAATTGGTGGTTATTTAAGAGCCAACGACATCCACCTGATAATCAAACACTTCTTCTGTAACTACTGATGTTCATCAGTGAGCGTTTGCGGCCGACTGAAGCAACACGACAGACGTTCTTTGGCTTCTGTCAGACTCATTCAAATTCCTATTAATAACCATTAGCCAGAATGTGAGTCAGACCAGCTTGCCTGTGAAGCTCCTCTCTCTTCGGCGTACTGTACGTACTGTATCTGTCCCCGGGGCCGGCTCGGCTCTGTTGTTCTTACTGGAAGTGCAATCTGTTCTTACGAGCCAAGCGCGGTAGCAAAAGGTACAAGAGAGAGTGTGACCTTTGAGGAATCTCACTCGTTTGTCTCGCTCTTTAAACTGACAAGATTCGCAGCTTTTTATGTCAAAATGAGTGTAAAATTAGGCTTCTTGGGCCCCTCGGGTTTAGGAAACTTGCTTTAAAATCTTGGTAATTAGCAGCAATCACGGAAGTCTTCAGCCTGTTAAATACAATTATTAAATCGACTTGCATATTAAAGACCCCGTGGCCTGTTAACAGCTCCTGCGAAACCGGCTCCATCTTGTGCTAAACGATCTTCACATGACCGCGTCTTCTCCACAGACAGTAATCCTGAACACCGGTACTTTTTTTTTTTTTGCATACTGATGCACTGTTTAGATCCTTTTATGTCAGAATCCCTCTGAGTGGATTTAAGAAAACGCAGCGACCACGAGGGTTTCATGAACTCCTGCTGACTAACATTCAAACATCATCGCCAACCGGAGCCAGACGGCACACATTTGAAGAGGACGACCGCCCGACGCTGTGGGCTTACAGGCGGCGTCCCTCCTCCGGTCTGACATTATCTGGCTCCAGTATGCAAAGTGTAACCGGATTCCTGGGTCTGGACAGCGCCGAGCTGCAAACACACAACGCGCACACAGATGCTTTCTGTTGGCCTCTGGAGATGTGCCACATTACTCAGCATATCGTTCACCGCGGGGTTGCGATCATCGGGCTGGGCTGAGTGAGGGTCAGATTTATTCTGTTTGGACCAGCAGCAGCGGCAGCAGCGGCGGATTAAAGCGCTGAGTCACTCCTCGGCTAGACCTCTCTCTGTAATGAGCCGTTCCCCGAAACGCTGTGTCACTGCACGCTCCCAGATACATTTTTAAAATCTCCACGGATGCAAAAAAAGAGGCACATTTTTGCTTTTCCATCCCATAGAGGTGAATTAATACAATTCACATCTGGTTTTTAACTTTTGTTCTGACAGGATTCGATCTAACAATATGGCGACATTCCTCAAATTAAGTGTTTTGAAGCAAGAAATATGCAGTCAGGCGACCACACAGGTTGTAAACAAGCAGACAGTTATGCAAATCTTTTGCTAAAGCACAAGAAAACTGAATGTTGGGGCTGTAAAGTGGGATAAATGTAATATTTTACCATCCTGCTTGAGTTTCCTTTGTCTGTCTCAGCTGGTCGTTTGCTCAAAATCGATCATCCGACTGCTTTAGTTCTTCAGCCTGTCTCAGTCTTAGTAATGTCACTGAGGATTACTGTTGAGAATATGCAAAAACTACCAAAAAAGTTGTTTAAAATCCTAGCTTCCCATGACTGAATCACTGTTTTGGACAACGTACAGCCTCTAACACAAGTCCCCGCTCTATCTGTCCTCTACTTCTGGTAGATTTTTTACAATAAAACCTGTTTTTCAGACGCTCACACATCCGTACCAGTCTAGCACAAAGTCAAACGCTTCACATTTGACTTCATAATCTCTGCTCGGTACATTCGGCCCACTCACTCCTCTGTTATTCCCACAGCTCGCAGTCTGTGTTTCTGCCCCGTCTGATCCGAAACAACAAGGTCTGCACAATCTCTCATAATTGTCTTTCTTACTCATGCCCAAAGCAGTTTTTCCTGAAAAGCCAAAGCACCGGGCAGAGACACGACCCGCTTGGTGACGTGTGCACAGATGAGGATGGTCGAAGCTTTCCGAGTTGGGGGGTTTGGTGCTTAGTTTGAAACAAAGATGTCAAAGGAAGTGATCGTTAATCAAGACTGTTGGCAGAGGAGATCATTCTGTAAGATTACAGGAAGCTATTAGATTGGTGGAAGTCGTGACACAGCACCTCCAACGTCCTGCCACCTCGCCGCCCGTTTAATAAAGCAACAAGCCCGTTCGGCTCAAACAGGAACTGCGAAGACGACAGTTTCTGCTGACCGCGATTACAGAAAACTCTCTCTCTCGTCGCGCGGCAGCTAATGGACAGAAACGGTGACAGCTGCCTCCGCTGCGTTTCCTCTGCAGAACAACAACAACAACACGCATAAATCACATGATGCCGTCTTTATAGCACACTGCTGAGCGTAAACAACCTGCAGCAAAGAACACCACAGAGAACGCAGTGTTTAGGCGGCGGCTGCACACCAAAATAAAACCTATAGGAGCCATACGGGTTCGACGCACAACTGGAAGTGTTTGGACAATGCAGACACGTGATTCGTTGACGATGTGCTTCATTCAACCCAGAGAAAGCACACAACGCCATCTGCAGATGTAAACACGCTCCAGGAGAGCGGGAAGAGCAGATATCGCCCGAGTTAAACTGCTCGGGCCTGCAGAGAGCCGCCGAGGACAGTAAGTCGACACCCGAGAGCCTGACGCAAAACAGAGGCCCGCTACACAAAGAGCACAACGGGCCGACTGTGCGCTCCGACCGCCAGCATCTGGGCGTCTTTTATGCTCGTCCGCCGGTTCGTTTTCCACGATCGAGCGCGGGGATCCATGTGTGTGTGTGTGTGTGTGTGCGTCTGGCAGCTAACGGTTGCTCCGTGAACGGCGTCATTCTTCACCAGGTAGCCCGATCTCCAGGCAGCGCCACCTGTTCAGCAGTCGTCGGCTCACCTCTCCACTAGAGTTACATAACGGCTGGCAGGGAAACAATTTGTGTTGACAAAAAGCGGCGACAATCACGCTCGGATTCCGTGCCAGCGAAGTTTAATTACTGTGTTTAAACGCGTGTTTTGATTTCGCCTCTTTAACTAATACTGGGTTCCTTCCCTTTGAATCATCACGGGGCCGATCCTGATTATTATTTTTGCATTTAGCCACCTGGATTAGATGCAAGAAACTGGATTTTACACGCACACACAGGATCACACTGCTGGTACAAAACATGTTTTTTTAAAGGTGCATTACGTAATCGAGCTTTTTCGCTTTATCGCAGTTGATTTTGAACCAACAGTGTCCCCATCAAACACCGTTTACCTTTAATAATTAGCTTTTGTTGGTTTAATGTCTGTGTGATGTTTGTAATTCATCCACGGCTGATGCAATAAAATAAAAATTAAACACTTAAGTGGAGAAGCTGCTTCAGCAAAATGTTGTCTGCTGTGAATCGTCCCAGCAGTTACTTCAATCCACACCAAGAAGAAGAAGAAGAAGAAGAAGTGACGGAAAAGCAATTTGTGCAGTTTAGATATGCAGAAGGTTACATGCAAGTCATGCTAATCTGAACGGGAAAAGCAAATCCCTAAATTTTCCTTAAAAACCTGCTGCTGACATGCTCTTGAGCAAGCCATTTACAGGAGGGCCCGGTAAGCTCTTAAGCTCTTTTCCCGAAGCTTGCCCGGCTTCACATTTACACTTTCACAGCTAAATCTGCTGAGTGGACACGGCGGACGACCCGGCGGCTCCGCGACTTGCTCATGGGCACTTTGGTTGGAGCTGTCGAGGCTGAACAGACGGTAACTCGATCGCCTCTCCGGGGGGGATTTAAGCCGGAAATTTCCCCCCGTGAGCGTCCCACTCCTCTGACCTTTGGGCTACTGTTGCACCCGTAACTCAAAACACATTTCGGTTAAGCTGGCGAACATGCACATCAGCAAAGCATCGTGAGCAGCGCAGGTTGTCTAATAGCAGTTTACGGCAATCGTGCATGGCTGGGTTATCCTCAGCAGACCAGATGATTAAAAGCCCGGAGCTGTTTATGACTGTATCTGGGGTGTTTCTAGGCAAAATGAATGGGTGCATCAGAGGTGGCTGCCAGCTTTCTGGTAACATGTCAGGACAGCCAGTTCGTGAATCTCCCGCTTGTCCGGGGGAACACAAAAGCCCGGCTCTGCCCTGCAGTGGCGCACACACACACAGACATGTTGGCCTTTTTGTTGGCGCACACAGCTGTGCATGTGCGCACAAGCACTCACCCACACCTACCAGAGGACTTCCTTTTCTCTCTCCTTTCACACAGACACAACCTCACGACTGGCCCAGAGCAAAATAGTTTGTCCATTCCCACAGCTCAGCAAGCAGAGAGCGCAGACATGCATGCGCTTATTGCAGCACTTGTAAGGACCTTTACTGTCGAGTCTCTAAAAGAAAAAATAACTCACTGTAATTTAAAAGATGCAAAACAATAAAAAAAATGTAAATTTTCCAACTCTAGGAAAAAAATATTGGAATCCCGTCAGTGCAGAAATACAGAACAAGACACTAAAATGTAATTTACGATCTTTGGCGTTTGAACAGAGGAGCTAAAACGCAGCCTGATGCAGGTTGAGCAGGTTTAAAAGTCGAAGAAACTACAGGGGAATATGAACACGAGTTGATTTACGATATTATTTTGCAAGTCGACAACAGAAAGAAAACAAACAAAAAACAGGAGAAATAATATGAGGTCATGATGCAACATATCATTATTTTACAATTACGAGGCGATGCTTCTTGTGCCAGATTACGCTGCTTATCTGCTGGTTGGGCTGCGAACGAGTCGGACCAGAAAACAACACAACAAATCTTAACTCCGCAATCAGACAGATGATAGTCAGACCCTGGAAACCTGTGGAGAAGCATGTAACTGTGCCTTACTGTGCAGGTTTGATAGTAATTTTTTGATGCATCTTTATCTGGAAACCCAACTCAATTTGTTCTGAAGGGATTAAAGTGACAGTTAAAGAATACAAAACGCAACTGCAGCATTTTGGTTTTTTACTCCAAAGGGTTGAAAGAAGGAACAAACAGATGGATGATGCCAGAACTGGACCTTAGATCTGTGACTTTGGAAGAAGAACAGTTGGGGGGAAAAGAAAAACAGGCTGAACTGCAAAACAGTGGCGATGGAGGGAACAGAGAGTACAAACATGCAAATGGTGGAGGCCTGGTGTGAAAGCGCCGGCTAGTCGTGTCAAGAGCGGTGCGACCGATTAATAACTCGACGTGGCGATAACGATCTCGGGGCATGACAACGCCGTGGGAGGATGAACATCTCGGGTCGAGCTCCGCAGAAGGTTGTGAAACAGAACTAATGATCCTCACTTTCTGTCTGACGTGCAGCAACACGTTTAACCACACAAACACCTGCAGCGGGTCCACATCATGGTGCCACGTGTTTTTCTGCTACTTCTGACCTCTAACGTAAGCACTAATCTGCACAAAAAGAATATTAAGATTAAACTTTAAAAAACCAGAGAGGTTGAGCTCTGAGGCGACACCGTGGAGATATTTATGTCTCTGTTTTAAAATTAGCTCCTGTTTCTGCAAAACAAAAAAACTTGTCACAAACTCTCTGAGACGAGGCCTGAAGGAGGCAACGAGTGCGCTGAAGGAGAATGACTGTGTTGAACTGGACCATACTGGGCGAGGAACTGGTGGGATGGGAGGAGTGATGGGGGAGGTGAGGACCCCCTCGACGTTGCCATGGTGAGGTTACTAACAAGAGCGGCTTGTGCTCGAGCAATCACTCTTGTTGCCCGGCCTGCAGCCACACAGCTCCTTCCCTTTAATAAGAGGAGTTCACACGCCACAAACGCATTTGGACGTCACTTGAAAATGAAAAAAAACCAGCGTGGAAAAAGCTCTGATAAGCTGTGAAAGAGGGCGAAGATCCCTTTCCCTACGAGTGTTTACGCGGCTGCTGATTTTGACAGAACCACAAAGTAAACTTTTGACCAAGAAGCATCCAGCGCTTAATGGGCACTATTATTAGTTTACTGCTCTGCGTCAGGAGCAACTGTTTTATCGCTCTCACAGTTATTAAGCCGGGGAAAAAAGGATCCGCCGGCAGCACAGAAAACACTAAACAATGTGCCCATAAACTGCCTGTTCAGTAAACAAATGCTGCAGATAAATTAAAAACTACTTCTCTCCGCTGTCGTGACTCAGTTTCTTAATTACGATCATTACAAAAAAAGGTCTCCATCTATTTGCAGCGTCACTGTTTGGAGTTACACATCTGGGCGTGTTTCTGAACCAGCCACGACAGGTTCACATGAGAACCTAAACACCTCCAAAAAGCGCCTCCGGGTCCTGGCGAGGGCTTCGTGTAATAAACGCCTAACTGTAGCAGCTCAGAGTGAGTCAGGGACACCATCACACAGCAGGTCGGAAGATGCACCGCGGACGTCCAAATGCATCCAGGAAATGGCCCTGAAGTGAAAGAACCTGACCTTGATGTACGGTTTTAATGCATTTCCCATCATCTGACAGTCTCACAGTCTTGGTGGAAAACTATACTTCATGTCTGCCGTTCCTTAAGCATCCCACCTCAAACAAAACCCGGTTTGAATTCCTGTGGCAGCCACTGTTGGGATGGGATGCAGGGACTGAGGTGGTGATGACATACCCTTTAAATAACCTTTAAAAAAAAAGGAGGGAAGTGTTCTGTATTTTGCCAGCTGCTGCAAACGGAAGCAGCTCTTTGTTAGAGCTTCAAATCCAACAAGGACTGAGTGATATTTCGGGCTGCCGGGGTCGGCGTGAGCTCGGTGCCCTTGAGATAAAGGTGGGGAGCTTCTGCACAGCTGTGTGGCAAGAAAAACAAAACACATCGGGAGAGGCTCCAATTCTCACAAGAATCCTTTTAAAAAAATACAGAAATAGACAATAAACTCAAGGTAATGTCTCCACTGAAGCCCCCCAGACGCTGCCTCAGACACAGAACAACATGAGCAGGACAAACCTGGCTAGCCTGACACAGCAGATTTTGCAGTGCTGTGCTGCCCACTGAGCTGTCTGTCACAGTTTCATCAAGGCGGAAGCTGGACAGACAGACGGACACAGCAGACAGGGTGGAGGAGGAGGAGGTGTGGAGCTGCAAGTGAGGTGATGGAGAAAATAACAGGAGGGATGGCGTGGAGGTGGAGGTGCATGGGTGTGGAGAGGGCTGGGTGGCCTTGCATCAGATGCATTAATTATTGATCAGCTGTGGGGGGAAGACAAACATGCGCACTGGAGACACCGGTGGATGGAGGTGACAGTCTGGGACGATTTTTTTTTTTTTAATTTATTTTGGGGTTCAATTTGTGTGTTTTGCCCTGTTCGTGTCCAATCAGCACCCAAACCTCCCCCCGTCTCCATCCTGACCGTCCCAAATGAGCTGTGGGGAGATTAGCGCGTCTGTGCCGCCTTGCTTGATTGCAGCTGCTCTTTGCACACTAATCTCAGGGCCCTGGGGGGGTTACGATGATTCTTCAAAAGCACCACAATAATAACAATAATAATAAAAAACCTCGAAGGTGACAAACTGTGTTGTTTTAATGATCTACTTACATGGTCCGGGTTCCGCTCGTTCCCAGGCAGTGCCGTGCGTAAAGACATGTTCGTCCCTGAGTGCGCTCCAGGAAGAAAAATAAAAGTGGGTTTGCGTTCACGCTGGGTGAAGAAAAAAAAAAGAAAAGGAAAAACAACCCCGGATCTGGCTGTGTGTGAGCTTCACTTCTCACACAATCCTCATTGTTAGGGTCCGTGAAGGCAGCACGGATCACCAACACCGTGATCCAGCTTAAACCGATGCGTAAAAACAAAGTGTTCGGCTACATCCACCTCATGTCTGTGTGGTTCAGTCGGTACCAACCGAGGATTTAAAGAAAACAACCCACTCTGAACCCCCCACTCAGCTTCTCACTTTCCCCCAAAATCCCCTCCCAGACGCTACCGGATCATCTCCGTGGACTCCGGCTGGATCTGTACCGAAACGATCCCGGCGCTCACTTCCATCGCGTTCAGGTGAGAAAAGGCGGAGAACCGGAGGAGCATCGATGGGGGTTAAAGGAGGTCTCCGAGGGGCTGAGTTCAGAAGGGGGGGAGCCTCCGTGTCCCTGTCGGCTAGCTAACGTGAGATTTCTGGCTGTCACAGCCGCTTAAAGAGGAACCGGAACCAGCCCAGGGCGCATTTCTGGGCACGGCGAGGTGTTCAGGGCCCCGGGTGGACAAATCAATGGCAAACTGCAGTTGTGTTAAAAGAAAGCGGCGGATGTGCAGCCTTCCCCCGGCTCCCCTCGCCTCAGTCCGGTCCGCCCTTTAGCTGCTCTCATTCGGTTGTCGGCTGACAAACGTCTCCCCCGTGGCGGAAACGCAGCGTCGGTTCACCGTGAAACAAAACAAAACCAAAAAAAACAGAGAGAGAGAAGAGAAAAAACCGGAATCCCCGTGCGCCTCCCGAAAAACACCGTGACCAGGAGAGAAAAGGGGGAAACGGACGTCAGCGGAGAGAAAAGGCAGGACGGCTGCTGCTGCTGCTGCTGCTGCTGCGTCGGGGGCCGCGCACACGTACGCGCGCACGTCTCTCTCCTCGTGCTGCCTTCAGGTGCACCGTAGAAAAATCCGAAAACCCCACAAAACTAACCCGTGCCAATTAAAGCAACAATTAATTGAATTTTGCGTTATTTTTTCCGACTAATTTGTACCCACATGAATAAAAACATAAACAGTTTATGTTGTGTTCGTGACAGGATGTTTGTATTTCTACCTCCTGGGAAACAACAACATCAATTCCTTTCTCCTTTAAGGTCATTATCGCCTCCTGGTGGCGGAAATCTATGAATTTCTCAGAGAAAATGAGATGTTAGTGCACATTGGAGCTCTCTCAGACACCATTGAGGGGCTTGTGGGATCTCAGCTTAAAACGTTCTGATGAAGTTCTGCAAAATGTTTTCAGTGGGAACTTTTATTTTTAATTCCCAGAATCCTGTTTCGTTGTATTTGTGTTTTCTCCATGATTTGTTCTGTAACTATAACTGTCATATTTTTTTTTATTAATGCCTTGATAATATTGTCCTAACCCTTTATACCAATAAAGCAAATTCAATTCAATATAACTGACATTGATAAACTAAACGTTGCACTGAGAACATCCTCTTGTTGTTATCGCGTCACATTAAAAGAACGTTCTCTACTCTGTCCTCTCAGCAACATCCCAAAAACATCCCTAGAACATTGCAGGAAAAAAATGTTCTACCTTTGTTGATATATCGCAATGTTGTGACGTCTTATTAAAGATGTTGTTTTGAGAAAGTTCTGTGATATAATCTGTGGTTCTGATAACATCCTCCAAACATCGTCTCAACCTTACAGTTTATCTCTTAAACTTGAAGGAACACTCTGCTCAAAAGGTTCTCCAACATCAAACTAAAGCGTTTCCTCCGTAACATTATCAGAACTCGCAGGCAACGCTGTGAGAACGTTCCCTGCCGGCTGGAGGCGGACGGCTCCTAATTCAATCCAATTTGCTTCATTGGCATTAAAGCCATGCGGACAAATTTGCAGAAGCTTCAATAAAAACAAGAAAATTCTATTACAGAGCAAACAAACACACACGTGCATCATTCAGAGAGGAAAACAACACAATGAATAATCAGAAAGAAAAACAGAAAGTCTTTGGATTAAATTATCTTAGATGAGAAGCCGTGAGGAGACGAGCTGCTTGTTGATGAAGCGCTGAGATGGTTGCTGCTTGTATGACACCATTTTTTATCAAGTATATGTTCTGTTTTATAGTTTGCTATATTCTTGTGTATCTATATTATTCTGTTTTGTATTATCAGAGGCTGAGAAAAGCCCTTCAGAGAGCTGATTCATCCTTCTGACTCTGAGTTCTCCAAACGTCAGAGCTTCACAGAAACAGGATGCTGGAGTCCCATTTTAGGGGCCAGTGCATGTGAGGAGGGAAGTGAATTCAACACAGCTCAGTTAATTAAGGACATCTGATAAAGAGAGGCCAGCCTCCTAAACACTCTCATCTACTTTCATTAACAGCTTCATGTGAATAATTTTCTGCCCTAATTGTTATCTAAATGTAAAGATCACATCTGTTAGAAACTTCCTCCCAGACCAAATACATGTTGCATATTTATACAGAGCATCTTATTTCCGACAGCGTCAGAACACAGCACGCTTCACCCTCCCTTCCCTCCCAGTTCTTAAAGACACAATTACTCCATTCATACCAAAAAAAACCCAAAAAGAAATGCAGCCGTGAGCGAATGTGTCTGTGTTAACGTTCCCAGAAGTTTGTTGAGACCTCCTACCGAGAAATCTGCCCCGGCCTAATCTTGGTTTGTTAGTTCAGGATTACAAATAATCCTATTAAAGACAATTGAACTAACACTTATTGACGATTTAAAGGACTAATTGAACAGCAGGTCTAATTGTTGAAAACGTTAACGATACGGTTGTGTAGCAGGAGACACGCTGACAAACTGAGCGAGCAAAGTGGCAACGAGGGAACATTTGGGTTCAGCTCTCCGTAACGGTAAGCGGCACATCTGCCTTATTTAAGTGTCCTGAAGCAAAACGTGGATCTCCTGGAGCTCCACAAGCTGAAGGTGCAGCTCTCATCTGGATTCAGATTGATTTATTTGAACATAAACATCCCAAAAAAGCAAATCTCCAAAACTATACTTAACAGAATGTCAAATTGCACAGGAGCCAAAGGAAAGAAATCATGTTACTGATGGTACGGAGGTGATCTGTGCAGCAAAACCCTCATCCAGCTTCTGCTTATCAAATACAGAAGCTTGAAAAACGTGCATTCTAGCATCAAAAAAAGCATTTTTCTGTCTCCCAATGATGCATTCGGTGGAGCTTTTATTTTTCTTTTAATGCTCAAACAAACCACATGCAACAGACACCAAGTAAACCGTGAACGTCACATCCCAGCAACCTGTACGTTTACCAACACAAGCATCCAAAACCCTCGACTCCAACACTCTGCAGAGCTTGTTTATCTCACCTGTCCGCTCGCCTCTCATCACGTGCAGGTGAAGACAGAGGAGAGCTCTATTCTGGTTCACCTCCACCGAAGCTGCTGATCCCAGCTTCTCTGTCCTGAACCCCACCGAACACGTCAACGCCTGCTCATTTGCTCGTGTTTGTTTCCCACAAAGACATTAAAACACACATCTAATTTTAGTAAACGAGCCTGAAGAAGAGCTGAAACCGAGGAGTTTGATGGAAATCCATGAAGTAAAGATGAAAATTTGTGCAAAAAAAAAAGGTTATATAGGATGTTATGAGCTCTTCTGCTCTGTAGGGAGAAGCTTTGGTGTAAATGTAACGTTACAATCACCAACAAAACCCAAAAACGTTCCTGCAAAGGTGCAAAATCATTACAGAACTGCACATTTATTGATTTGTGCAGAACAAAGCTGCAAATCTTGTGCTGTAGATGCATTAAACCTGTTCAGGACTTTCATGTTGCCATACGAGAAAGAATATGTGCAAAATAAAAAACCAATACCTGTCACCTAAACCAAATGATCCAAAAGACCCCCAAAATCCTGAATAGGGTTAAAGCTGGTTCACAGAAAGTCTTTCAAACTGTTCAAACTAATGCAAGAAATTCATGAAGGTTGTAATGTTTTTGTTTAAAGGTTCTGCTGTGTGCCTCATACAGAAAGGTGCGGTACTGCACGGTTTCACTGGACTGCATTAGTTCAACCATGATAACAATATTCGAACTAAATCAGAAACCCCAGTCTTACCTGGACTGATCTGGACCTGTTGGAACGAACCCAGGGCCTCATCCTGCCCTCTCGCTGCTACTTCCCGGTTACGAATAAGACCCTCAGAGACCCGAAGCCCTGCAGACGGAGGGGCTGACACTGGACCGAGCAGCTGAGCAGCACAGATTGGCTGTCATCAGAGAGGAGAGAGGAGAGGAGAGGAGAGGAGAGGGAGGCTTCAGCGGGAGAGCAGAGTGCTGCTGGAGCGGCAGGAGGATCGATGGTGGAAAGAACAACCAGAACAGCTGTCCATATTTCCATGGATTACAGAGGCTGTACTGAACACGGTGTTACAGAGCACCGCCGCATCATTAGCAGCGCTGCCCGGTCAGCTGTGCATAAACCAATTAGAGCAAAAAATACTGGCTGTGGAATTGTCAATATATCTAATGGGCTATGGAAAGGGAAGGGTGGTGGTGGTGGTGGTGGTGGTGGTGGGGGAGTCTCTTGTTCTCTGCATTTAGGGGTTATGCGGTGGTGTGTGCATATAAGAGCTAGTGATTTGTGCTGCTCTGTGCACGTCAGCAGGGATCGATCCAGCCAGTGAGTCATGCTGACCCAGAGGCCACCAGCACACAAACAAACGCATGTTGTTTTTTGTGTGTGAGTCACAACACCTTAACCCAAACCTTAAATTAAATCTAACCTCCCCCCAAAAAACGGGAAACGACCCTCAAGTGGCCTCCTGAAGACGTGCAGAGCAGCCATTAAAAAAGTTCCTCACACCGATAAAAGCTCAGAAACATGCACACGCTCACACAGGATCACGCAGAGTCTTAAGAGCATGCATTTCTGATTCTTAACTTGCTTTAAAGAAGAAAAAAAAGTTGAAAATCTGGACCAAAATTTCATCAAGACGATGTTTTTGACACCTTAAATGCAACGCTTCCTTTCAGATGTGAAGCTGCAAAAATCCCACTTTCAACCTGAGATTAAATATGTTTCAGAAACAGTGATGGATCTCGTTGCAAAACAACAAACAGCTCTCTGTTTGCTTGTCTGTTATACAAAAAAAATAATCTTAAATATGTTGCAAAAACAGAAATGAAGCTTGCCAAAAATCAAGAAGCTCATAGAGAATGCTTAACTCCTGCTTCAGGTGGAGATGTACCTGAAATTTAAACAAACTCAGGAAACCCTGAGCAGATATTTGCTTTTTTAAAGCACATTTAAGCAGATTTTTCTGACTTTTTAGACTCCAAAGTGCCTCCTTTTACTGTTTATGGTCAAACTGAGGGGATACTTCCGCCAAAATATTCTACAAATATCCCCATTTGAAGCTGTGTTTTATTAATCTGTGAGGAATCCTTTTTAAAGAAGGCTAAAATATCCAAATAAAAAAAAAAAGCTTCCCACTTTGAGGTTGTAAAAACGTTCAACGTGGCTTTAGCATGAATAAAAACACACACTCTCCTCTTCCTCTCTCTGGCAGGAGGCCAATAGTAACGAGTGTTGTCTTTGCCAATCCCCCACACTTCCTCCCACGATGCCCTGAAATGTAATCTGTGAGGGATTACAGCCAGCCTGACCTACTGTACAGATCAGCCAGACAGTCAGTGCTGCAGGCAGCCAGTCCAACCAGCTGCTAAATGTGCACGCTGACGTCATCTGGAGGGATTTAAACGGGAGCACACACCAAACAAATAATAATAAAAAAAACAGAACACACCCGTCAGGAAAGAGGTGTGAAGCTAAATTACCAGCTTCCAGTAGTGAGCAGCTGAAGGTTTTAGTCTGAAATGAAAGCCGCTCCGTCCCCCCATGAGGGCCGATCAGGTCAGTTTGTGGTCTTTGGTTACAACTAAAACGATGAGTTTGGGATGGAAATGAAAAAGTGCACTTCAGGAACTTTAAGAAGGAAATAAACAGAATAAAAGCCTCTTTACACGTCATTAAGAAAAACTAAAGAGGGTCCCACTAAAAACAACTCAAACAAACATGATGACAAAATGAACTCTTTGTCCAGCGTCACAGTCTTGAGGTGAAAGTTTCCTCCGGCAGCAGCAGAAGCTGGATCTGAGCTCTGGGGTTAGTTCATGGTGCCATCTGTTGGTGAAGACGGCCGTTTGTCTCAGACAGGAAGAGTCCAGCAGGGCTCAGCTTGGAACAAGTTTTATTTATCGTCTGAGTAAAGTCGTCTGATATCGAGGATCATTTCTGCACGCTGTATGTTTTTAAAACCTTTTGCACATTTTATAAACTTTATATTTTCACAAAGATGGGAGTCAGACGGAGGTCACGCTCACTCAGTCTTGTTCTCCTTCTTTTCTTTCTTTGTCCTCCAACGAGGAGCTCCTGCAGCTCTTCGTTCTCTTTTCCAGGGTTTTCTTGCCCTCTGCCATGTCCTCGCTCTTGTCTTGCAGGTCTTTTATCTTCTCCTGCGTTACTTTCTTCTCCTTCTCCATTTCCACCTCTTGTTCTTGGACGTCTTTATTCTTTATCTCCAGTTCAGCGTTCTCCTCCTGCAGGTTGTTATTCTTGGCCTCCAACTCTTTTTTTTTTTTTGCTTCACCTTAAGTTTCTGATTGTCCTCCTCCATCGTTATCTTTACATCTTGATGCTCTTCATTCTTTATTTCTGGAACCTTTTTCTCCTCCTCCCTGAGATCTTGGTTCTTTCTTCTTTGTTGTCATCCTGCAGTGTCTTCATCTCTTTATTTGATTGCAGTCACTTTGATCACCTTGTTTTACTCCATGTTTTTCATCTCTTTCCCCAGTTTTTTGTTCTTATCTTCTGGAGGTCGTGATTTTCTTTCTTTATTCTCCATCCATTACGTTCGTTCTTTCCTGCAGTGTTTTAGTCTCCTCCTACAGTTTTGTCATCTCAGCCTCCATCGCCTGCTTGTGATCTTCCTCTTCTGGAGGTTTCCATCTTCTTCGCCCATCATGACAGAGTTGTGGTTGGATGTTCTCTGCCTGTCGACCTCTTGCAGGTCTTCCAGCTGCTTCTTCCTGATCTGTAGAAGATCTTCCAGCTCTGTGACTTTTGTGCCGACTTTGCCGGCCACCTGCGATCTCTATCTCCACTCATTTAAATGTACACACAACTGAGCTGTGTTCTCAGTTAAGTTTTGACATATTTTCTGCAGAATTACGTTTGTATTGAATCACAAATATGTTTTTTAATAATCGTATCTTTAATAATCTACTCGAGCCTCCGTGAGTTGTGCAGGAGCAAAACTCATAGCGGTCCCACCCTGCAACCCAGAGGATCTAAGTCCATGCACGGACAGTCCTGAGCCTGTTTTTGCAGTAGAAGGAGGACCTGTGCAACATGAGGCTGGTGGTTTTAATGTTTTGGCTGACTTGCTCATGCCGACACTTCCTGCCTCAGACTTTCCAAAAGCGACCCCGTGAACAGATTGAAACTAATTTTCAGGGACAGCGGAGTCTTAAAAAGAAGAAATTCTCCAGATGACGCCAGCATTTGATCCCGTTTCATCCTCCGACTTGGAACGGGTTCATTTCAGAGTTCGTACGGATGTAACGTCGAGCTGTAAAACCACAAACAATATGAAATTGCTCTAAATTTCCATAACTTAGGCAGATCCTAAACGCATCTGCAGTGGGGAGGACGGAGATGACGTATGCGAGGCCAAACAAGAGGATACAGCTCTCCTGTTCTACGGTGTCGATGCAGAGCCAGAAAGGTTTTCCACTTTACTTCTGACTGCAGCGTTTAACTCATTCAGGGCTGCAAAACTTCTGAAATATCACAAACAGCTTCTGCGATGACACCAACATCGCCTCGTTAGATTTCAAAGAGGAAACGTCACAATTACCATGTGTACATTAGATTGTTTTGCAGTGTAATAATGGAAAATAAATAAGCTTGATGCTCTTTTTGGCTGCTTCCAATCCATTATGAAGGTCAAATATAAGAAACAGCACATATGTTTTAATGTTTATCAATTTGACTCGCAGTCATAAAGCTGAGATAACAGATAAACTCTCAGTAAGAGAACAGATAAATAAAATAAGTTGTAAATCTGCAAACAGAGGAGCTCAGCAGCGTTTCGTTTACGTCTGTATTTGTCACCTGCAAAAGACAGTAAAACACTCTTCAAGTCGGTTACAACATTATAAATATCAGTCACGGCGTTTAAAATCCTAGAAAGAGCTACGTACAACAACAGTTTTAGATATTACGGTTTAGATGAGGGATGTAATTTAACAGCTGCCCACAGAACACTGCTGATAAAACCGTTGATGCCACCTCCGACAGCTAGAGTCACGCTGGCCTGCGAACTCTGAAATCTGTTTTTTTAGCCACACTGAACAGTCATTTCACAAAGAAAGTTCACACGTATGACGTCTACAGTCTGGCACAGGAATGAGTAAGTGTTCAGTCGGTTATATTTAAAGGGACAGAAGAGTCAGTCGTTCAGTTCAGTCTCACTCTGATGATGAAAACGTTAAAAAAAACTGATCGGAATCAAAAATCTCCTCCGAGTTTACCACCTGAACACAGTCATATGGTGTTTTTTTTTTTTTAAATGCTGGAAGAAACATCATGAGCAATAATAATAATAATAATTAAAAAAAGGCAGTTAACGGCACGGTCGAGCTTTTCTACCTCGAAACTGCAGGTGAACCCAAAAACACAAACCTCCTGGTAACTTGCAGGGCGGAGCTTCCGGTGTCCAGACTTTTGTGACGTCTGTAGAAAAACTGTGTCGACAAACATATTTAGACAAAGAACTAGAAGTCTCTTTGTACAAACGGTGATGCTGTGATGCTGTCCCAACTTCACAACGACCACTTTCACTGCAAACTCACTCATTTAGTCCTCATCGGAGAAGTTTTATCTGCTCTGCCTCCAGCGCAGGCTTCAGACGTAGAAACACTTGTGGTCCTTCAGGTTCCTCAGGTAGGAGAAGCTCTTGCCGCACTTGTCGCACATGAACTGCTTCTCCCCGGTGTGTATCTGCTGGTGGGCCTTCAGGCTGTTGCCCTGGTTGAAGCTGCGTCCGCACGTGTCGCAGCTGAACGGCTTCTCGCCCGTGTGGATCCGCTGGTGTCGGTTCAGGTTGCCCGTGTTGCTGAAGCATTTCCCGCACGTGTCGCAGCTGAACGGCTTCTCTCCCGTGTGCACCACCTTCGGAGGAAAGAACAGATGTCAGCTTGGATGTTTTCACAGAGGGTTCTTCCACATAGTCGAGTAAAAAATCCTGCTAAAGAAGATGTGGTTGTCGTCTAAAGCCCCTTTCAGACATGCACCGGCAGCTGAACTGTCACATGGGGGAAGGACTTTTTCCATATTTCAGCACCAGTATTCCTCCAAAAACATCACAGAGAGCGTTTAATACACATTTTTTTCAGCGCTCTGCTCTAAAATTTCAAATCTATTAGGCAACAAAATCAAATGTTGAAGAAAATATGACTTGACTGCGATAAAAACCGACACTCAGGAGATGAAGTTTGTTGCTTCCAGCTGCTCAGGATTATTTTAGCTGAGTTTATTAACTACCTGCAGCCTCACACAGCAGCAGGATCCATATGTGTGAATGAGAGACTGGTGCACATTCTGGTAACTGGAGCAACACCGCCGGTAAATTAATTAAATTCTTATAGTCATTAATTAGATAAGATCAGGATGTGACAACAAGTCGCAGCTGAATGGTTTCTCTCCCTCCCCTAAACTCCCTCATGGCAGTTTAGTTTGTTGCTTCCAGCTGTTTCGGACGATTTCCTCTGAGTTTATTACAGACCTGGAGCATCAGACCGCCGCAGCATCCACATGAGCTTCTCCACACAGAGAGAGAGAGCTGCATATGTTTAAACACAGTGATTTCATTAGTTTATTTTAATTATAAATTAAAAGAATCTTGAACTTCCAGCTCCACTATTTAGGAAATCAGAGATCAACTCGGCTGTTTGTTGTGTGGACAGTTTGATGAGACGTTTAATCTCGTGAATAAAAAAACATGGCGTCTGTACCTCGGCTCTGTCCTGCAGGAAGCCACGAGAAACATTACAGGAGACTAGTGACAGAATGATGCATGTTTTACCTTTTTTAGTCTGTTTAGAAACTCAGCTTCTGTTAACAGAAGCCTTAGAGGATCAGAATAGTGAGTTTCTTTTCCTTTTTCACACCAACCTGAAGTCTTGTTACCACACAGAGCACCAAGCAGCACAAGTGTGACATCATGCACTAAGGTGTGAGTCTGACAACAGTTTGGGGATTTTTGTTGTGGTAAATGAATGCAGACCGATCATGAATGCAAACCTACCTGATGTGACTTAAGGCTGCTGTGCTGGGTAAACATGCGACCGCAGATGTCGCAGGAGAACGGCCGCTCGCCGCTGTGCGTCTTCAGGTGGATCTTCAGGTAGCTGGACGACTTGAAGCTCTTCCCGCAGATGCCGCAGCTGTGCGGTCGGTCCACCGTGTGGTGCTGCTGGTGCGACCGCAGCTCGGTGATGGAGTTGAGCCGCCGGCTGCAGAGCACGCACGTGCACGGGATCGTGGCCGCGTGCGTCTGGATGTGTTTGCGCAGCGAGTCCACGCAGGCCACCGTGGCGCCGCACGCCACGCAGGCCAGAGACTTGTCGTCCAGGTGGGACGTCTTCTGGTGCATCTTCAGGGCGCTCTTCTGGATGAAGCACTTGCCGCAGGTCTCGCAGCTGAAGGGCCGCTCGCCGGTGTGGATCCGCTGGTGGCCTTTGAGAGTGTCGGCCTGGTTGAAGCTTTTGCCGCACGTCTCGCACCTGAACGGCTTCTCGCCCGTGTGGATGCGCAGGTGGCGCTGCAGGTTGCCTTGGATGGTGAAGCTTTTGTTGCAGTACTGGCAGTTGTAGGCCCGCTCGCCGGTGTGGACCATCTGGTGCATCTTCAGGCCGTGCGCTCGGTAGAAGCTCTTGCCGCACTGCTCGCAGCGAAACGGCCGCACGTCGGCATGGAGACGCTGGTGGTTCCTCAGCAGCTGCTTCAGGGTGAAGCCTTTCCCACACACGTCACAGGTGTGGGGTCTCTCACCTGGACGGGACAAAGAGGACGTCTCAGGTAGAATAAAGCAAACTCCAACCATCCAAAGTTATTTGAATCTTAAAGCTCCGTCTACAAACCATTTGTTTTGGTGAGAATTATGGGGCAATCATGCAGCTCTCACAGCATCTTCTAAGCAACTGTTTTAGTTTTAAGACACTTAAAACGGTTGACTTTCTTTGCTGCTATTAATTTAAAATTCAAGGTGCAGCGGGCAACTAGTTCAAGTTTTGGTGAACGCTCACTGTACACACTGCATCCTCCACCACACAGCGTACAGACGAACACGTTACAGGTGGAAGTTAGATCTTGTCTAGCTTTAATTAATCATTTAAATCATTTTCATTATCAGTTAGATCTTCTCAGTTAGTTGATAAATCATCTGGTCTGAAAATGTTCATCTAGCAAAGTCCAGTTTAGTTTTAAAAACAAAAAAATATTCAGTTATTTATCACAAAGACTGAGAAAATGTTCACATATTTCAGGCCACAATCAGTGAATGTTGTGTGTTTGCTTAAAAAGTTAATAAAAATGATGCACGGACTAATAATCAGAATTGCTGCGACTAATTCTGTCGATCAACTCATCAGTTTTTGATGTTTCCAAACACAACAACAACAACAACAACAACAACAACAACAACAACAAATCTAATTAAATAACACAGTTTTAAATGTTTAAACACACGGTGTGAGGTTATTCACTTGGATGTGAATCTTTAAATATTTTTTGTGGTAAACATGTCGACCAGGAATCAGTTTTTACGCAAACGTTTCCCAAAACGTTCGTCAAAGCACCTTTACAGGTGATAAGCGTTGTGGAGTCCTTCAGCTCCCGTATCAGTAACACATTAAATAACACTTTTCTTAATGTTGTGTTGTTATGTGTCGTCCTGAGGATAAAGATGGCCGCCCACCTGTGTGAAGCAACATGTGAGCGTTGAGGCTTCTCTGGAAGGAAAAGCCTCGACCGCACTGGGAGCAGCTGAAGGGTTTCTCTGCGTTGGCCTCGTGGACGGCCTGGTGCGCTTTGAGCTGCAGCAGCTTGCTGAAGGTCTTCCTGCAGTATTTGCAGCTCAGCGGCTCCCTCTGACCCTGACCGTCCTTCTTCGCTCGGACTCGGTGGGACTTGAGCTTTACGACGCGTTTGGACCTGGTGGCGTAGCCCGGGTCGCCGTCGTCCGGATCCTCCAGCTCCAACTAACAGAAACATACGTAGAATTGTGCATTTATTCCTGGTTTTGAGCCTCAGTGGGTTCACAATCATCCCATGACTTACTGACAAGAAGGTGGAAATCATTATTTACAGAAGTAGCTCATCACATAAGGACGTTTTGGGTTTTAAATCCTGCGATCATTTCTTTGCTTTCTTGTTGTTTCCTGTTCCACGTGTAGCCATAACAGTCCGTCTATCGTTTTCATTCTCCGTCTGTCTCGTCATCTCTTCCCATTAACTTTTCCAGTCGTGACAACAAACTCCAGCGTCTCTTTCCTTCTGACGTGTCCAAAAAATGTCGCTTGCTGTTCCCTAGTTTTGTTCATCAGTGTATAAGTAGTGTTTAGTAATTTTAAAACACCTTCATTGCTCATTCTGTCCATATGAGACATACTGTACGTAGCATGCGTCTGTAAAACCACATGTTGTTTGACGTTTTATTATTTATGTTCCACGATTCACATCAGAGCTGGTAGAATGAAACAGCTGAGAGCTCTCATACGGATGCTAGTTGCTATTTCCCTATTTGTCAGTATATTTCTTATTTCCATAAACGCTGTTCCTGCCGTTGCTGCTCTACGTCTGAACTGATGCTTCAGTATTTCTTGGTCTAATTTAACAAAAAAATAAACTGCAAATTGACCTGAAATATGAAAACATTGAGCCTGATCAGTGACAAAGAGGTGCCGGTGAATCCCACCTGGTAGTCTGGGTCGTCGTCGTCGTCCTGGCCGGGCTCGTCTCTGTACGGACCAGAATCAGAAGACGCCTGGTCGGCTAGACCCTCCAGTCCTTCCTCCTTTATTATAACTGGCTGGATGCTGTCCTGAGAGCAGAGAGACAATAAGGACACGTGGACAGATTTACATCTACACGAGGTGAGCTGGGGAGCTAAAGGAACACTTTTAGTCTCGGTAAATCCTGATGTTGGAGCGTTCAGCGACACTCTTCCCTCAGGTTTTAAGCACAAGAGCAAACCCTGAGTCCTCTAGAGTCCGAGTGAACGTTTCCATCTTTAGTTACCACACTGCGATGGAATACATAGACGCTGATCTGCTGCACATGTTGGGAGATTTTTTGCCCTCATCCAATCCGAGTAATTGAACATTGAGAGTACACGCTTCCAAGTACATAAAAGTTATTAAAATCATTCCAGTGTATGTGATTGACGGCTAAATAGCTCAGCAGTGCATTGTGAAATAAACTGCATCCTATTAAGGTGTTTAGGAACCAAAACAAACATCTCCTGACATAAAGTCTGTTCCACAAAGAGCTACAACATCACGACACCAGCAATAAACAAGGTTTTTGCACAATAAACGTCCACCATCGCAGACAGCAATGATATTTGGAAAGTTCTTGATTTTCCATCGCTCAGGATTTGCTCTGTGTGTCACCTCCACCTCAACTGTCGCTAACTGCTCCAGAGGAGACGCCCATCATTCGTAGAGGCTCTTATGAGGCCATCTCGCTGCTGGACGGTCTCAGCCTGTGACTTGCAGCCATTTCTATTGTCCTTCGTGTCCTTAAAGGTGTTTACAACGTGTCTCCAAAGAAACTTGTATTTCCAGTAAATGTGTTGCAGATCAGCTGCAGTACCTGGTTGCTCCACCAGCTGGCGACGGGGCGCCATGACAGAGGCTCCTCTGATGTTTAATGCCCCCAACATTTTAGGTCTAAAGCTGATTGTGTTTCTTAAGAAATCCATCCAACTTGAAGTGAATAAGTCATAAATAAAAGTGTTAAAAGGAGAAAAGAAAAGTCAGGATTTTACCTCATAAGTTCGGCCTTTCCACAGATGAATTATAGGCGACCTCTTGACTCCACCGTCACCACCGGACACGACTGCAAAACAAACAAACGTGTTTCATCCGTCTCTGGAAATAAAATGTAAAAACTCAAAGACATGAAAGATTCTCTGACAAAGACGCTCTGATGATCAGTTTCATTTTCAAATTTCATCTACAATATTTCATTTCCTATGTGAAGGCACTTTACTGCCTCAGAATCTGTGTTACTTCACATTTTTCTGTTTTACACTAATTTTAGCTCATTTATTTTTCATCTTCAGGCGTGGACCTTATCGTTTCAGCGTTGGGTAAAAAGGGATTTAAATTGAAGAAGTTGCTTTCTGTCCTTATTTAGCGTTTTATTAAATATATCTCACACATCCTGTCATTAAAAAAAACACTAAACGGCAAGAAAAGCCTCATGTGATGACATAAAGAAACTCTTATCTTTATTGTATTCTGATATAAATTGTTAGAATCTATGGAGCGTTTCATTAAAGTTAAATGTGACACTACAACCAGCAGCTAGTTAGCTTAGCTTAGCTTAGCTTAGCATGAAGACTGGAGGTGGAAAACAGCTGAAAATGTGATGTTTGAGCTTCAACAAGCACAAAATAAAGATGTTTTCTTCTTCATTCATACAGCTCTTTCTGTAGCTCCTGTTAAAGGTGTCGATGCAGTTTGTAATCAGGAATAATGTCACTCTGAAGCTACCAGCTGGAGGACGAGCTGCTCACCTCTGCGGCTCTTCCTTCCCGACCGCTGGCTGCCCTCCACGGCGTCTCCTTCCCTCCTGGCCTCCTTCTCCCTGCCGCCTCCCTCCGTCAGCTCCTCGGCCTCCTTCCGGCCTCCGCTGCCGTCCAGCACCAGCTTCAGCTCCGACTCGGCCTCCTCCAGCCTCCTCCTCAGGTCCTTCATCTCAGCTACGCCCTGCGTCACCTGCAGAAAGAAAAACAGTTTCTAATGAAAATCACCTGTTTTTATTTATTTTTCTCCCCTAAACATGACTGCAACAGTAAATAAACACTCAGAAGCAGGAAAACCAGGCACCTCCAGCTGCAGCATCGAGGAATATTCGTGGCAAAGTTGGCAGATCTGCTCCACGGCCTCCTGAGCCAGAGACGTCATGAAGACGCTGAACTGGATCACCTGAAGGAGAAGCACACAGCGGGTCAGGAGGAACCAGCTGTTAACGCAGAATAAACTTATTTAAGGCTGAAACACATTTAGACAAAACCAGCAAGAGGAGCAGAGATGAGGAATTTTTATAAGACAATTTAAAAAAAAAAGAAAAATCTGTTCCTAATTATGACTAATAAAGCTCTAGTATTCGTATTTATTATTTTATCTCACATGATGTCAAAGGTCACAGAGAAGCAAAACCTTAAATAATCTATAATTTCTTTGTGAATTTGAGAAATTAAAACAAATTCTGTGCAGGTTTAAGCTGAACAAATGACTCAGGCAGCTCACTTTTCTGCTTCATGTTTAAAAAAAAGAAATATTTGCAGTGTTTGTTCTGTTTTGTTGGTTTCAGTTTGAAAACAAGTTACTACACATAGAAAAAAACAACAACAAGAGGTGAAACGGTGAATAATAAAAATAATATCACAGCAGAAATAAAAGTCCAATACTCAGTACTGAGGTTACAGTCAGACATCATCACTGTTGTTGGCCAGTGTTCAGGTTTTTATCAGTGATGCACGGATGTGGAAAAGCTTCTTTTTAATGTGGTGGCTGCTGCAGGGAGACGTTATTTCACCACTTTATGTGCCGTTAGGTGCCTTCAGTTGTTTAAGAGCTTCATCATTTATGGAGCTGAGTTCTGTTCAGTTCAGCAAACTCTGTTTTTTTGTGGCATCAATCTGCTATTTTTAAAAGTAAGAAACCTTTAAAGTCATTTATGAAGCAGAAACTCTCTTTTCAGGCTTCTGAAGTGAGAGAAGAAGCAGCTTTACTGGTGAAATGTCTGATTATTTCATATTCAGCAGGTTGCTGGACGTCAAATAGTCTTTTTTTTTTTTTGACGAATTAAAAAATACACAAGAAGGACTCACAATCAATAAAATAAGCTCTTAAAAAAAAAAAAAAAAAGTTTTAGCTGACAAACAATCTGTAGAAGTTGAAAAAATTATTTATGTTTTGTTTTTAAAAATTATTTCTAAAACTTTTCAGGTAATTAATAAAATATTAAGATAAAGATCCAGAAGAGACCTGATCTCACTGTCTTTATGATTATAATAATAAATATAGTGAATATTATGGTGTGGATCCAGAGGAGACCTGATCTCACTGTCTTTATGACTATAATAATGAATATTATGGTATGGATCCAGAGGAGACCTGTGGCGGAGGCTCCTGTAGACCTACAGCAGATAGATAGGCCCGGGCCTGCTGTCCAACTCAAAATGGCGCCCAAACATGGATTCTTGTGAGCTGTCGTTTCACCTTCATCACTGAGACTCACACATTTACACGTTTCCGAACCCGAATATTCAATGAAACCAGCCGAACCGGCCCAGACAGCGCGGGTCGGTGGCGGCTAGCCGCAGCATCCAGCTAGCTCTTCTATTTCTATGATCAGCTGGTCGCCCGTCGCGGAGGAAGCGGCGGAGCAGCGAGAACCGGGACCAGAACCGGCACCGACGCCGGCTGGGCTGCCGGTAAACGGGCACCGGTGGACGTACCTTCTCCTCCGAGGAGCCGTGCGTGTTTTCCGGCGCACATGTGGACACTTGTGGACGAGTTGGACCGCAGCCGCCCAGAACTTTGCTCATTTCCGACACGGTGGCGTTGACCATGATCTCCAGGATGGAGCAGACCTGCGCCTCCAGCTCCGACATGACGGCGGCTCCGGGCGGCTCTCTTCTGCGGTTCAACAGCGATGAAATAAAAACTAAACCGCTGCTTTATCGCGGCTCTGTTGTCGCTACGGTGGAAAAACACAACACGGATCCATCTTCTTCTTCCTGGTTCATGCTCTTCAAAATAAAAGCACGCATTCTTCCTCGCTGCTCAGGGTTTAACAGATGTGGGCTGAGCTGCACTCAAGTAAAGATTCTGGACTTTATTATAATAAATAGTCCTGTGTGGTAGCAGCAGGGTGGTAGTTATGGCATTTTTATTCCTTAAGCTCTTTGTGTTGTATTTCTGTTTGTATGAAAAGTGCCATATAAATAAAGTCTGATTGATTGATGGTGTCTGCGTCCAATTTTCCTCCAAAACTGGACGAAAACTAATGTCTGCTGCAGGTGTGACATTATATAACACCTGCTCTTTAGGGTTTCACACATTTCTGTCAGAAATTTTGTAAGAACAGCGATAAGAGCGCAAAAAAAAATGTGCTGAAGACGTCTGTATTACTGTGGTTTAATTACTTATCTGTGTTCCTTATAAAACAAAAAGGTATATATATATATAATCTAAAAACATCCTCCAATTTGTGTTATAAAGTCTAAAGTTCATAGACAAACCTGATCCAGTCTGAGAGGTGGATTATAGAAACATTAAAAAAAATATTAGTTCCTCTTTTATGTTTTTGATATATTTATGTTTAGATTTTATCATTATTGTGACTCAGATATTATATAAAACTGAAGTAGCAGTATGCATTATATTTGAGGGGATTTCTTTTGTGTGTTTGCAGGAGAAAAAGAAGCAACAATGATTTATTATCTGAATCATTATTCTGAAGTATAGTGGCATATTACTTACATATATGCCGTATGAATATTTTTGACAGATTGTCTTATTAAAGAAATGCTAAAATGCCATCAGTGTCTCCTGTAAAGATTCCACAAATATACTAATAACATCTGTTTTGTTGTATATTTCCACCGGAAGCACCGTCGTGGTATCGTGTCCGACTTGACGGTGTTGACATTTAGTTTAATTTAACTCAAAACTGAGGAACACTAAAGTTTTATTGTTATGCTAACCGCTGCCATCAATATCTACATTAATAGTGTGATTATTAGAAATAAAAACACAACAGAAGAGCGATTCAAGTATTTTTCTCGAAGAGCATCATGTAAACTCGTGGATATTTGCTGCCCTCTAACGGCCACAGTGAGGAACTACAGCAATTCGCAGCGTAAAGTTAGACATGAACACACAGAGGCATTTCCGGTCAGCACTTTCAACATAAAAATACCTGAAACGGTAGTTTGAAATAAAGAGAAAATATTAAAATGTTGTGTTAGTATTCTTCTAAACATTAGTAAAAGTTTCTATTGTCGGGTTTTTAGCTTTATATTTAAATTAGCCTGGTATATTTCTCTACTGCTCAGTACTCTGGGTCAATGTCTGTAGTTTTATTTGGTCTATATTACTACCTCATAGTCTGAAACTTGCCTAAACCGCTGAAGAGAACTCCATCCATCCATCAATCTATCTTCTATACGCTGCTTTATCCTCTGTAGGTAGTTATTAGTTTTATTCTTCAGAGATATCAATCAGGGTTCTTGTAGTGCTGCTGGTTCTTTTGTCTCTACTAACACACACAATATAAAGAATATCAACTGGACCATCACAAGTAAAGATAAATAAACTGAAGCGTTGACGGATTCTGATCAGACTGCTGATAAACTAAAGTTATAATCTGGAGTAAACGATGTCAGTTCAGAGGATTACGGTTTTAAACTCAACATATCGAGTGCTGAACAAAAAGATCCATGAGTGATGTGATTCAACACGTCGTTTATTTAAACCGGGTGTTGAACACTCCAACGCGCACAATTAAACATTTCAGTGGCACCGTGTTGCTAAGACACTAAAAACAACTTTATCTGCGACAAGATTGTGTGAATTATCCGTGGAGTTTGAACTTTTGACCGGCGACCGAAGCTAACGTAGTTTTGGTTCGCTTCTGTTTTGGTGAATACGTTCTTTCAGGATGTTGTGAGTGTGTTTGCTAATACTTTCTGGTACTTCCCACTACAGTTGTGTCTTTTGAGCAGCCTTGAGTCTGAAAACCCGAGTCCACAGCTGCTACAGGAGTACGGTCTCTCCCCCGTGTGGACCTGCATGTGAAACTTGACGTGTCCGAGCTGCCTGAACCTCACGCCGCACACCTCGCACTCGTAGGGCTTCTCTCCCGTGTGGATCCGGAGGTGTCTCTGGTAGTTTGTGTAGATCCTGAAGGCTTTGCCGCACTGCTCGCACTTATGCGGTTTCTCTCCAGAGTGCTGCAGCTTGTGGGACTTCAGGGCCTGGAGGATGATGAAGCGCTTCCCGCACACGTCGCAACCGAACGGCCTTTCCCCCGAGTGGATCCGCAGGTGGTAATCGTAGGTGGCTTTGTAGAAGAAAGACTTGCCGCACGTGTCGCAGCTGTGTCGCACGCTCCCCGTGTGGATCAGCTCGTGCCTCTTCAGCGAGCTCGCGGTGTCGAAGCCCTTGTGGCAGGTCCTGCAGCTGAACGGCGTCACGTTGACCGTCGTTCTGTCCCGTCGGTAGATGACTCTGCGGTTGCCTCGCTCTCGGGTTCGCCTCCTCGCGACCTGCCCGTGTCGCTCATCGTGGGTGACCTTCTGGTGTTTCTTCAGCTGGCAGTTGTACAGAAAAGTCTTCCCGCACAGGTCACACATGAACGCCTTCGACGCTCCGTGAAGAAGCATGTGCGCCTTCAGCTTGTTGTCCTGGATGAAACTCTTCCCGCACACTTTGCACTTGAACGGTTTCTCCCCGGTGTGGATGCGAATGTGTCTCTTCAGGTTGTGCTGCAGGGTGAAACCCGCCCCGCACGTCTCGCACGTGAACATCTTCCCTCTGTGGACCGACTGGTGCGTCCTGAGCGATCGCCTCTTCACGAAGGCCTTGCCACAAACCGTGCATTTGTACGGATGCTCGCCCGTGTGGACGCTTCGATGGCACTGCAGCGTGAAGGCGTACCTGAAGCCCTCGCCGCACTCGGAGCACTTGTGCGGCTTCTCCACCGCGTGCACCACCTGGTGAGCCTGCAGGTTGTGTTTGGTTTTGAAGCCTTTCCCGCAGGACGAGCAGACGAACGGTCGCGTGTCCGTGTGAACCAGCTGGTGGGTCTTCAGGTGCATCCTGGTTTTGAAGGTCTTCTCGCAGAGCTGGCAGCCGAAGGCGGCGTGCTTCTTCTCCTCGTGTCGCAGCAGGTGGTACTCCAACGTCGCCGTGTTCCTGAATCTTCTGGGGCACTGCTCGCAGGCGAACGGCCGCTGCTCCTTGTGCGTGTTCATGTGCTTCATCAGGTGGAACTGCCGGTTGAAGCTCTTGCTGCAGACGTCGCATACGAACAGCTTCCCTTTCTTCTTGACCGCTGCTTCCTGTGTGGCTTCAGCTGCGTTGGTTGTGACGCAATCCTCTGCAGGAGTGGAAAAGAGAAAAATTAGCACTTGAAATTACACTTAGAGCCGAATTAATAAACAGGAAACACTGTTTAAAGTCCTTATTCCTGTGTTTAAATGTAAACTATTTCCATATGAACAGTTTAAAATCCCACCTTGTCCAGTGGATGCTGATGAAGTCACCTCCTTCGCCGCCTCTCCACCTTCAGTACGAGACATTACTGACAAACAAAGACACGTCATTTACACCGGAATCTGAAGAAAAGCTGTAAATTTTCTGCCCGAGTTTCAATTTTCCTTCAAAACTGGACGAAAATAATGTCGGTGTGAAGTTACATAACACCTGCTCTGCACAGGTTCACACATTTCTGTCAGAAATCTTTTATAAGAACAGTGATGAGAGCGAATAAATGT
>NW_007579822.1:0-25798 GCF_000690725.1 Stegastes partitus
CTCCTCACTCTGGTGACTCCAAACATGAAACCAAACCATATTCTCCTAAACCAAACCAAGCTTCTAACAAGGAGATGTCTTTGTGAAAGTGAACTGTAGGATTCCTGAAGGACAGGTCTGAAGCTCAGTGTGGTGGCTCAAGTCTAATCCAAACTAAGCTGGACTGTTCTGTGACGGTGCACATTTGTCTTTAACTTTGAGCCTTAATTCAATTTAAAACAGGCAAGTTATATAAAAGTTAACCCCTTTTTGCTTTCATAAATGGAGAAACCTGCTGTAGAGGCTAAAATCATTTCCGTACCAGGCTATAAACATGAATATTTCTGCTGCCAAGTCGGCCATTTTAACATGGCAGTCTATGGGGATCGACTCACTTTTTGGAGCCTCAAGTGGTCATTTGAGGAACTGCAGCCCTTCCACTTGATGTGAAACAACAAAAGCTGCTCTAACTTTAAAATAAATAAATGATTCAAGGTCCTTTTATCCAACATCACGTCACAGTCACACATTTCTGCTTCCCTTCTGTGTATTTCTTCTAATCCAATCGATCACTGCTGTGATGTAAAGTGATGAAAACCGTTCAGCTAAAACCTACAAAAACAAATGCCAGCGTTTGTTGTCGTTCCGTCAGAATTAAAGACCAATATGAGACCATCAAAGCTGCGATTTTTCATAATCAAATGTCAAGTGGGAAGAAAGCCATTACGGAGGAGACGGAGATAACGCGTCTCCACCTGCAGCGCTCCGATCAGATCGCATCGCCGCCGCCGCCACACATTTTTCATTACGGATCAATCAAACGCTCATTTGGGAATTCGTCTGAGGCTCCGCGAGTGCTCGACAGATGATGACAACTTTGAAATGTTTGCCTCGAGGTTTGAACACTCTGTGAGTCGAACTTTTCAGTCCCTCATTAGAACACAATTAAATCACAAACAAACACAGACCGAAGGATTTTTTTCCTGATTTAATCCGTCAGTTAGTTTGTTTTTGGTGAAAGTTTTAGAACTATTTAAATGTTTATATAGTAAACATTAAATCAATTAATCAGTGATAGAACTCAAAATACACTAAATAAAGTAATTTAACCAACATATTCCTACATATTTGTGCAGGGTTGCAAGATAAAAAAGGTCTGATTTACTGATTTAGATCAACTTTTTAGGTCGCAAACACTATGTTTAAGTGAGTTGTGTTGACTTTGTGGATAATTTTAATGCACATTTCTGCATTTGTTGATTTAAAACCAAATTTAATTGATGCAACTTAATGAAATTGGCTTAATAACTACATTTCTCTTCATCTTGAGTTCAGGATTTCAAGTCCTCTTCTTTATCTCAACATGTCGGGACATTTCCAAACTGGTAATTAAAAATATTTTTGATTGCAGAGAAAATTCAAAAAGCATTTTTTAGACTGTAGAATTAATACATTTTGTAGTTACTACGTGAAAAATCAGGATTAGTGGGAAGAAAGAGGTGGAATTAGTCCTCAATAAAAAGAAAACCACACTTGAGATTTACCACGTTTCTTTGGTTTCGGTTTGGCCGCAGCAGAAGTTTGCTGAATGATCTGTCGTTCTGGGTTAAATACAGGTATGCTTATGAGGCGACATGACACTGTTGTGACAAATGCGTGAGCTCAGTGTCACATCTGGTACTATGGAGTGACTGACATACCAAAGGACGTATGCTCGCCACTTGACACGGCCTGTCTGCACTCTTTACATTTTAAATGCAGCTGACTTGACAGATGCAATGCGTCCTCGGATGTGGAACACTTTCCTCACTAGTCAGTCCCATTGATGTAAGCGAGGACGCCTGGAATCAAAGGGGAGCTCCTCAGATTTTACCCATCAGAACCAGTTTACGAGGCCGGTCTTGACTAGTCTCTGCTTGTTGTGTGTGTTACGGGGGTCGTCTTCAGCAAAGAGACTAATATTGAGGAAAGCACTACAAAGGAGGCACAGGGATAGAAAAGTATGGACTCAGAGAGGACCTAGATATCAATTATAATAGGAACCACAGAGTTTAGTGCTTCTGAACATTAAAGGGAGAACAAGGGAATAAAATGAAGGACCTCTAAGTGTCTTTTTGTCCAGTGTTTATCTGAATTTCTTGCAAGTCTCTCAGTTTATGGAAGCATGTAATCTTCACAGAATGTCTTCGTATCGGTTTAACATTAAACGAAAACTTGCTAAACATTGAAAAACTTTTGCTTTTTCCATTTGGATGCGATAAAGTCGCAAAACTGTTAGAAAGTTGCACAATAGCTGCGTCTTAATAAAGCATTTTTATGCACATTTTGAAGAATTGCATCAGAAAAAGTTCATGGAAAAAAGTTTTTACACGACTTTAAGTTGGTTTTTGACTCATTTAAAAAAGAGTTAATGCACATAATGAGAGATGGAGCTGTGTTGTAGTGAACATATAATAAGTAGTTTCCACTTCTGTCGTCGTCTTTGTCTCTGCACAGCGTGAAACGTGCCTGAAAGCAGCAGGTTCAGAGAATAACTACAACAGACCTGATTAATGACCATTCTCGACAACTTCTCTCATATATGGACAACATTTTGTTTGTTTCTCTCGATTATAAGCTGAAGAGAGAAACACTTAATGTGTCACCTTTCATGATGCAAAGAAAAACTTTAGAGGTTTGTTAGAAAGCTGCGTAATAGCTGAGTTTGCATAAAGTATTTTAATGCACATTTTGAAGTATCGTATCAGAAAAAGTTCACGCAAACAGCAAAATCTGAAAGAAAAAATAATCTATTGTTTTAACGGTGACTTACGGTGAAATAGTTGTTCTGGTTTAGCAAACGTTTAGTCAACAGTTTCTGCTTCTTTTGTCTCTGGACAGCGTGAAAAATACCCAAAACCAGCTGACAATAAAGAATAATGACAACTTTCCTATTCGACAGCAAATCTTGGAGACTTCTGTTGTAGATGAACAACATTTAGTTTGTTTATTTTTCTTCTTGTAAAAAGTTCTAAAAAGTTGTTTTTGCTTTCTGACTTCTTCTGTTCTCTTTATTACAACCATGAAGCCTACAGCGCCACCTTCTGGTGACAGCAAAGTTTTCTGCTAGTTTATTATAAACCGCTGAACATTTATGCTCTTACGATGCAAAGAAAAACATCTGCTCTAAATTTACACATCAGCTCAAAATTAAAAATAACTTCGCAAAGACCCAAGAAGCGGATGAACTGTGTTACCTTGAAGAGTGTGTCCTTTTGTGTGTGTGTGTGTGTGTGTGTGTGCCCGTTGCACTCTGCCTGTGTGAAAGAGGGGCATGGGTGGCAGGACTACCTCAGAAAGGCAGATGAGAGGAACTTCCTCTGCTTGGAGCGAGCACAAAGCAGCGGGCGGCGGTGCGAGCGGGAGGGGAGCGGGGATGGCGGGTAGACGGGGTGAGGGCCAGTGCCAGGGCCGAGGGTCTTTGTGTGTTTTGTTAGCGGTGGCGGCACCCCTCAGGTCCGGTGGACACACGCCTGGTTCATTCGACGACAGCTTTGTCTGCGCTTGGAGGGCGGCCATGAGCCGAGCGCGCAGGTTGTCGTGACAACTGTGCGGTGCGACAAACAACCGGAGAGAAAGATAAAGATGAAATCTGGTGAAGACAGTTTAGGGTGCAGCTCTGAGAAGTGCCAACATGTTGAATGTTTGAGCCATTTTCTCTGCATTTACTTTACAATCAGACATGAAGCTAAAAGCACAAAGTGTGTGTGGCTGCAGGTCTTTTTGTGTGTTTTCTACCCATGTCTGCCGAAGCACTCGTCTCTGAACTCCAGTCACCTGCAGCAGCAGCAGCAGCAGCAGCAGCACAAAGGAATGTGTTCGCCGGCGCTCCTCTCCAACCCTTGTGCATCTTTCAACCCTAAACTATGCCAGGATCTCAGAGAAACAGAGCATCCGTTGACAGCAGGCGCTCCTCCAAAGACATGCTTCTCATGCCCTGTGGAGGCCCCCTGTACAGGAGACCCCCCTCCACCCGCCTCCACCCTCCTCCACCCCGCGCCCTCCGCTGCAATCAAAGACAGCTTCATTATCTGCTGACTAATTTTGGTGCCTGCCCCCAAGACGACTCCCAGGTAATCGCTGTGCAGGTTGGCCCTCCTCTCCACAGCAGCCGCTCCGAGACTTTGAGGCCACAAGGCTGCCTTCCCCCCCTCCCGACCCCCCAACAAAGGCTCCTCTCAGGGGCTTGGGCCTGCATCCTCCCCCCCTCCTCCCCTCCCTCCACCTGCATGAGGAGGGATGTGGAGGATGGAGGGCGGGGGGTCGGATCTTGAATCTCCACAGCAGGAGAGGAGCCAGCGCTGGGACAGGCGGTGATACAACATTTGAATGCCCCGACCGGGGACACACCGTCGTGCCTCTCCAATTAAATTATCCAGTCCACAATGGCGAGGCCTCGAGAATTGACACCTCCATTGAGAGTGTGTCAGCAGCTTTGTGGGGACCGACAATTTCCATCTCTGCAGAAATAGATTTGCTCCCGAGGGGAGCAACAATAGCAGGGCAATCCTTCTAATGCTCGTTTTTGGGAGGAAAATAGGGATGAGAGCTGGGGATTTGGAAGGTTTACTTACAGGGACCGGGGGAATTCTGGTCTCTAAGTGATAATATATCTGAAGTGTCTCTGACAAAACGCAACGTGTGATGAATGTGTTGTTTTTCGGGTGTCAGCCAAACTCCCTCTCAGCAGCGTGACATGTTTTGATAAGTTTGATCAGCTGCACTTTCTTTTTCTGGAGGCATAAAAGCCGAAACGGTTTCAGCGACTCGGGGTCACAACGCATTCAGATCTATTTACAGTAGGAGGAAACGTGTCGGCGGTTTTATCGGAAAAATAACACGAATCACAAACACGCAAATGTGATAGAATTATTTTCCAAAAGTTAATTCTGACTTAACGAGAGTTTTGTGCGGTTCATTCTCCACAGAGGTAATAAATAGTTTGATCTCCAGGTGAGGAGTCGAGTTTTTGGCACCTTAAAGTTAAGAGAGACGGACGAGGTTGAGCCAAACAGGAAGGAGCGACATGCAACACGAGCTGTATTTACACTGGACGCAGCTCGGCCCGCTGAGCCGGCAGGATTAGAACAGCGCTGGCATGAGGCGTCTCCAGAACCTGAAACCTGTCTGACACACGACGGCTCACACAGCTGAGGAGGAATCAAACGATGCTCTGCCAATTCCCTCCGGCGGAATATGGAAAACACAAACACCCTCCAAAGCGAGATGACACATCTGAACGCTGTCGTCGTCTCCACGCGAAGCAGCTCAGGTGAAGCCGGACGTCCGATCTGGACCGACGATCCGCTCGCATCTCGTCGACATTTTAAATGTGACGGCAATGTTTCCCCAACTGCTAGGAAACTTAACCAAGCATTGCTGAAATGAGCCTTTTTGTCAGGTTTTGGATGGAACTGATGAATAAAATGTTGTTCTGATAGTTGTTAGATCAGGAAGTGATTTTGTGCATCATGTTTTGGAAGCAACGACGGACAATCGCCACCATCCTCAGCACGAGCAGGTGACAAACAGCTGCAGAGGGCATTACTTTGGTGCTACTGCTAGAAAAGTAGGAGGTTAAATATGTTATTTGCGTTCACACATATCGATTTTAGCAACAAAACCTGACCGATAGATTGGCGGTTTTAGCTTTTTACACACATATCAGGATTGATTTAAATATTAATCAATGAAGTAACATCTAGTTACAATTCTACAATAACCAGATTACGGATGCTTACATCTTGGTTGGTATATAAGATAATTTATTTATCTAAAATACAGGCGTCATACAGGCTAACTGAATAGAAACAAACCTGTTCATTCTGATCAATCAATTCTTAACATCTAGTTGCATTTCTATAATAACCAGATGTTATCGAATGTTAACATTTTAGCTGATATATCAGTGTATGTATTAATATAAACTATAGGTGTCATATCGGCTAATCGGACTGAAGCAAACCTTTGTTTACTCCGGTTTGAACTCCCTCACCTCTCCTCTCTCTTATCAGCCTCCAGGATGACCTCAGCGAGCCTTTAACTCCGCCCGCATAAAGCCGCGGTTGTTCTGTTCGACTCAGTCAATACAAAGTGAATATGATGGACAAAGGTACACGGGTAATACGTCTGTCTTCCCTCCCTGCCGCTAAGTGGATGCTGCTGAAAAGCCAAAGCCTTTATGTCTGACCCCGAGAGGTCAGACTGATACGAAGTGCGCCTCCGTCGCTGAGCCCCACCCAGCTGCTTCCTCCGGGCTGTTTATCCTGACAGATAGCCCAGCAAAATCCCATAATTCAGGTATTAACCGTCCTGTCGATGTGATTAAAACTACAGCGAGAGACATTCCTGAGTCTCGGGATAATATTTTTACAGACTTGCTTCCTCAACCGCAAGAATAGCAATTTGTTCACCACCTGCAGAGTGGAAATAACGTATAACGAGGCTATCCTCATTAATCTGAACAGGCATCTATCTGTGCTGTGTCTTAGGCTATTATTCCTGCTGCAGATCCTGATAAATAGAACAATTTAAACTTTTAAAACCGAGGAGCCATTTCCCGTGTTAAGACAAACCTTTGAAAGCCCAGAGGATCCTTTCTTGTCCAATCAGAGACACCAGAGGGTCCAAGAGCCAGAGGAAAGAAATGAAAGAAATACTTCTCCCCTTTTGTCTCGGTTTCTGGGTCAGGGCCTAATTGATTTCCTGATTAGTCGTCCATCAACCTAAATCACAACCTGCTTTCACACCTGCGATGGGAGTGTGATTTCATACTTGAGGAATTCATTAATGCCGAGCAGCTTATTTATCCGTTTAACAAGTCTATTCCGCTGATTCTTGCCTTTAATATTTAATGAAACGTGCATTGAGGGGAAAAAGTAAAATAGAGAGAGAGAGGGAAATATGAAAATTGTATTTTCTCTTAAAGTTAATTTTGACTGTTGTTTTCCAATAAGGAATTTGACACGCATGATTATTCATCTCTCGACAACAGCTCAATTAACACAATAATGTTGTTTTTCATTTGTTATCGTCGGGGGAAATATGCCAACAGCACGAGGAACCTACACGGCGTAATACACAGAAAATATACGTAGAGGCTGTTAGTGACATTCGTGCATTTAATTTGTGGAACGAGGCTCGATCCTCATGTGATACGTCGGCTTCACCGCCGCAATTATCTCCTCAAGAGCACAATGTGGGCATAATTTCCCCAGACTGCATAATTATCCTTGAGTTAGGTGACAAACTCATCACAGAAGTTTGAGAAGCAAACCAAGTAGGTTCTGGATCTAGAAGAAGAGTGTGGTTTTAATCCTTTTGTCGTAGCAGGTCGGTCGCTGTTTGGTTTAGAAGATGCAGCATCAGGAGGAGGGATAGGTGCATCCAAACATGCTGTCTTTATGGCTTGTCTTTTGTCTTGGAGGGATCGAAACCAGTCACCTCATGACGTTTGACTGCTGGAAAAAATCATTCTGTCTCATCGGGGCAACGACAGGGCGACTTAACGACTTCTACAGAGTAAACACGGCGGTTCCAGCAGCATCGGTTTCTGTGTTTTTGTCTTGATTCGCAGCCAGGTTTGGTTAATCGAGTCAGGATTGCAGTGACATTCGAGATCTTTTCCCGACCGAGTGCTTCTTTTTTTTTTTTTAAGGATTCACATGTAGCAGCATGAGACGGGAACGCAGCTGTACCGTCTGACTCTTAAGCTCATACCGGCCCGACGCTCTTTATTGCACCCGATGACAAAATAATCTCTCGTCAGGTTCGTCCCTGACGGAAACATAATGCGGCGGGTTGTCATGTCCTGACACTTTGCTGGACCCACATCAGATGTGAAAATAGCACTACTGTCTCTTTTGCAACTTCCAATGAAAACATCCACGTCTGCTTTCAACACGTCACTGTCAGAGCAGGCACGCAATCACACTCACGACTCCAGTGTTAAAGAGATGCAGTGCAGCAGCTTTGGCCTTTTTTTGTTTTTTCTAAATAAAGCGAGATGTATTTTTAATTATTCTGATTGCATTCGAGTTTTCATGCAGCTACTAGTGATAATGAGGAACGCTGAATGCCATGATGTCAGCGGCGGAGGTGTCTGGCTCTTTGTGTTTTTTCTGTCTGCAGCTCGCCATCTAAAGAAACGCGTTCCTGTGTTCGGTCTCCGCTCAGGTCAGTGCTTTTCCTTCAATTTGGCCATCATTAAGGGAGTATTTTGGTGTGCTCGTGGTAACCCGATAGCACCGACTGATGCTGATCGCTCCCCACAGGGCCCCACTCTCTCTCCTCCGGCAGGCCGAGGCCAACCCGGCTGCAATTATAATACTTAAAATAATTCCACAAAAGTGGAGCCGTCATTAAATAATTCAGCCTTCTAGTCTTGTCTTGACTTTGCTGCTCTCATGACATCATTCGAGCTGCGTATCCTTTAGCAGATGTGTGAGCCAAAAAACACTCAAACAGGTATTCCCAGAACATTTCAGTGTTTTTTTGTTGTTGTTTTTTTTTTAAACGCGGCTTCAGAACCGCCATTTCCGTGAGCTCAACAAAGTGTCTCGCAACTAATTGAAATCGCTGCTCGCTGCCCTGATCGGGCTTTGCAACAAAGCCCCAGAGTGGTCTGATTTGCACGGCTATGTAAACAAATCGTGTTTAATTTTACATGAGTATTTGCTTGGCGCCCGACACCCCTAAGAGCACGGCCATATCATTAATAAGCCAGACTTGCTCATCAGACTGTAAATGGCTCGCTTCATGTATAAAATATCAGAGGAATAGAGTGGCCCTGCATTTCTAAAGAGGCCTGAATGGACCGCTAACGTTCTTAGCTGGAATTTATGGAGCACGTCAACACCTGGACTTAGCAATGTTTACAGCGCCGCTCCCACACCGCCTGACGGATGATGAAGGGCCGGTATGGACCAGTTCTTTTTGTTGATCCCTGGACAGTTCTGAGCTTAAAACTGCCTTTTGGGAGTCTATCTGCTTCCCTGCACACACGGCTGTTTGCAGAGTTTTGGCTGCAGCAAGGAAACAGGTTGCAAATGAACCATTTGGTGAGTGCTGAGCTTACATTACGCTTAATATCTGGGTGCACAGGACAGATCCAGCAGTTGTAGTGAATGTTGGACTAACTCACAGAAATGTTTAGTTTGTCATAAACGCCACTGAGATCCCTCAGCATGAATGTGCAACATTCTCCCAGCTGTTTTCCTTCGATATAAAAAGCATTTTTATACAGATATTGCATATTTCATGGCTCACAGTTGCTTAGGAACAGAGCGTGTTGTTGATTTAAATCTGAGAAAATCAACATAATTAGAATCAGGAGACACGAGCGTTTACTAACATTTACCCAAAAACATCTTTAAAAACAAGTCACAAGTAGTTTGGATAAAACTGCCAGTTCAACATAAAGTCGACCGGGACCGACGGTATCAGAACACTAGTGTTCAATAAGGTTTGAATCCCACAGAGATGCTGCGATGGACCCAGAGGAGCTGACAGAGTTTCAGAGGGCCTGTCTTTGCAGGGATCTGCACAGCGCGGTAGAAACAGGTTGTCCAGACTCCTGGCGGTTCAGATTAACTATTGAGCACGACGAGTCTCTCGAGTTGCGGATGATATTAAGTTCTACGGTACATGTCTGTTCGTCTCTTCCCCTGGATCTTTTCGCAGAGTGGATCGCACAAGCTTTTCCCCTTCAGCACCCCATTTGTCCGCACTGCGGTGTGTAATTGTAAATAAAGAAGAAGCCACTCATGAATGCTCCCTCTGCATAGATGATGTCCTAATTGAGAGATGCAGTGAAATGGTTATAGGGTGTTTTCATTTCATGGTTCACTCCACATTCTCTATGCGCTTGCACACATTTACACACTCACACACACACACATCAACCCTGTGGTTTGCATCATGAATAAATTGAATATCCTCTTACTAAGCTACTAAATACATCTGCAGTGTCACGCTAGAGTGGGCCGGGTGATGCCTGTTCTATACAGATCGTTGCTTCCTACCAACACATACCTACTGTAAGAATATAAACATTTAGGTCATGTCATGTTACCAAGACACACACAGGCTTTATGCACTGAAGACCTGCTTTTTTAAGTAAACTCAGCACATGCACGCAGAGGAGACATGCAGAGTAGGTAACAAAATCTAAATCTGAAATGATTTTTAAAAACTCTTGCTGCTTGCATTTGGTTGATTTTTGTAAAGATGGAATCTGAATGTGGGTCTGCATTGACTTAAGTCCCGGCCGTCTCCACTGGGCCAGACTTATCTCCACAACACTGTGTCAGTGCTGGAGAATGTCTGGTGACACCTCATTATCATTCTGCTATTGGGAAAAAAAAGGAAAACTCTCTGGCTTGTTTGTATTTTATTAAATCAGGATTCAGCCATGGTGTCCCTGCAAAACAGTGACTGCTGGGTAAATGTTTGAGTTGCATGCAGGAGGGCAAGAACTGTCATAAAAGTGACTAATTTACCTAAAGAACCAAGCAGAGCTGCCTTAATGCAGGATCCTTGGCTAAAAACTGGAGATTTTCAGCTTGTAGGTTGACGCTCTGAAGCTGCTGTTCTTGCTGAACATGCAGACAGTTGAAGGGGAAGAGAAAGCTGCATGAAACACAATGAAGAGATTACACACTTATACCTGAAGTCTACATCTGGTCAGTCAGACTAGGTTGTCTGAGACACAAGTTAGCAGTCCTGATAGAAATGTGCTCAGATTTGCGGCTGTTGATCATCATCTCTGTCTCCAAAAATTACTTTCCTAGAAAACTAACCTGCATCCTCAATAGAGTGTTGAGAAAAATGTACTTTCTGTTAGATTTCATTTGTTTGCATCACAAATACATTTAAAATCAACATATCTTTGCAAACTTTTTCCTCCCCAAAGGGTAAAACTGTGACGTAGTACTAACAGAGTTCAGTGTGCAATATGTGCAAGATCCATTTTTCTACATACACAAGAATCTGTGCAATATCAGTATTTTCCTGCTTATGGAAGAATCTATGAAACACCACTGACATGTGCATGTGTGTGATGTTGTTATTCTCACATCCAGAGGGACTGGGACAATCTGAACGAGTACTTGTGTATATCTTTGGTTTATTTTTATTTTTTTGCTGATATTTCTTTAATTAAACACCATCTACTTGCACTGTCCCCTCTGCTACAGTTACAAGCTGCAGATGTCCTCACTGTGGGATTCATAAAGTCTTATATCATATCACATGCAGGCATCTCCTCCTGTGTTATGTTGGTTTTTGTGGCTCCCTCAAACTAAAATCTGCTCCTACAGTTTTACGTTTTGGGGAGAAAAGCTTCCTTTCTAAACTTAAATCAGAGGACAGTTTAGTTGTTTTATCATTTTTGGGAGACAGGGTTGCAGCCAAACTGACCTCTGTGTTATTTTTAAATAAAGTTTAGAGAAAAAAAAACACTATTACACACAAACCAAGTGCTGCAAGGTGTCATGGTGGTTAGCATCGTCACCTCGCAGCTAGGAGGTCGTCGGCTCACGTCCCGGTGAGGACACCCGTGGAGTCTCCATGTTCTCCCCGTGCAGCGTGGGTTCTCTCCGGGTTCTCCGGCTTCCTCCCACAGTCCAGAAACATGCTGAGGTTAATTGGTGATTGTAAATTGTCCGTAGGTGTGAATGTGAGTGTGCTTGGTTGTCTGTCTCTAAGTGTAGCCCTGTGATAGACTGGTTACCTGTCCAGGTGAACCTGCCTTCACCCTGAGTCAGCTGGGATAGACTCCAGCCCCCCATGACCCTGGTGAGGAATAAGGTGTAGAGATGATGGATGGATGGACAAACAAACCAAAACAACAGAAGAAAAAAGAAAAGCTTGTGTGACACAATGATAAAAGAAAAGTTCAGAAACTGCATGATCAAGTCATACTATATGTAAACTACGGCTGTTTTTATGTGTTCTCTGCTAAATTCTAATTACCTTTGAATGCATTTTCATCTTATATGTCAGGCCTTAGAGTTTTCTACAACAGCTGGCTACCTGCATTAAACCTTCTTCCATCCAATCTTCCATTCTGAGCAGGTTGAATCAAAGACCAGCTGTTATTAGAAAACTCGGTCCAACCCAGACGGTTCTCCTGCAGACTTCAATAGATCCTACATTAGAGACTCTTCCTGTCTGAGAACGTCCGAGTCCTCCGTACAACCAGCCCAGCACGGGGAGTATTTTCAAAGCAGCCCAACTTCTCCAACTCCGAAAACTAGACGCCGATCAGCCGAGTGAAAAAGACACAAACACACCGTTCTGGAGTTTCTCCGAGTTTCTGCGCAGTCCGCCCTAAATCTGGGGGTTAATCGCGTGAATATTTCAGCAGACATCCATTAATTTGGCTGTTATAATGCCTTATGTATAACTTGCCTCACGTAACCTCTTGTCGTGTTCCTACCATACTTTGCTGCATTTCTCTGAGTGTTCTGAAACCACTGGAGGAGAAATGCACTTAAATAGGAAGAATGGGAGGAGAAGTTCATCGGCTATGCAGCTTGGTCTGTACACAACCGGCCTGGACCTACAAGAGAGTGCTCATTGTTCTCTGTATTAGTGAAATGTTCATTTCAGGGTTCTGTAAGGACAGCATTCTTTATGCATGATGGCCAAAAAGGGAAAGAAAGAAAAAAAAAAGATAACCTACTAAACACCGCCAAATGCACTGCACTGCAAGAAACTTCCATAACCAGGCTTTATGTGAACTTGCTACTGTGTGAGCAAGGGTGATTTAATGTGTGTGTACATGTATGTGTGTGTGTGTGTGTGTTACAGTAGTCAGTGCAGCACACAGCCAGAGGGCTCAGTGTTTGATCCCGGGCTGTAAAATGGATTATCTGGTGGCAGGAGGGTGAAAGGATAGCAGTGTGTTAGCTTTGAAAAAAGAGACACAAGTAAGCGTGTGTGTGTGTGTGTGTGTGTGTGTGTGTGTGTGTGCGTGCATGGGCGTGCACGTGTGTGTGCGTGCATGTGATCGGACAGCCCAGGGGAGCGGGCGGCCCCTGAGGAAACGTGTCTTAAGAAGCTCTCTATGGCTCCAGCTAATGCTCACTTTGTCACCCAAACAGGGCGGGAAAGATAATCAATAGCCTTTGATAGCTACTATTAGGGTTTTAACAAGCTTTTCCTCACGCTGGGCTGCTCCACTGAGGAGAAACGAGGAGAGCCAAACAAGCCTTCATCATCCTGTCCCTTGCAACCTTTCTGTCGCTGCACAACACATGCTCTATTTCATCTTCTATTAGCGCAAGGGCTCCTGAACTTTTTTTTTCATATCTGGCAACCCCACACGGATCCTCAGCGAGCGTCCACCACCAGCTTTCAAAGCGGCCTCATGCACATGTAGGGAAATGATGGTTATTGTGGGGCTCCGGTGATCCAAACTTTAAACCGCCAGAATTTTAACACCATCTTTTCAGTGCAGGTGCACAAAACCTGGGAGATGCACACACAAGCCCACAACACTAATTTAAGCCTCCCAACGAGCGCGCCCGAGCTCGCTAAATCTAATTTGCGGCATCTGTGTTTGTCAGATCATTAGAATAATTGTTCCCTCCTCAGCTGTTTTCTATCAATTTCCGCCCCTCAAAACCAAATGATCTGTTCATCTCACAGGCTCACGTGGGCTTTTCTTTTTTCTTCTTTTTCTTTCTCTTAGTTAAATCTCAAGCCACTTCTTCAAAATTAGCCCCTCACTTAGAACACATAGCGCTAATGACCATAATTAACCCAAAATGGAACTTGAATAATTATGGAGCGCCAGGATTGCTCATTCAAGAGAACGGCAAATTAATCTCCCATTTGAGAGCCTGATCAAGGTGTATTGTGTTTTATTCCCGCTAACACTTAATCTTCATTTGCTAACAAGCTGTATGGGATGCAGCCGAGCGTCAGTGTGGCCACAGTCACCTCGACACGACGCAAACAGGTCGCGACCAAACCGATTAGGAGCTGCGGGCAGAGCGGCTGAAGAACGCTTTCTTCTGTTTGAAAAAAAAAAGAAAAGAAATTACCATCAAGAACCTCTCGAATGAGGCCAAATATAAAACACGAGGGCGGTAGAGGCCAGTGTGTGTGTGTGTGTGTGTGTGTGTGTGTGTCTTAGCACTATGTTGCTAATAAAAGACCTGCGTTATCAAGGTTTCTAGACAGCTGCATTAAACAGTATCTTAACACCAGCTTGTACACAGTTAGTGCTTCATTGCTGTGTCTGATTGACAGTTTCAAGCCTGTTTTCTCTCTAACTGCACTAAAAATCAATAATATTCAAGATATTTGTGGTTAAAAGTGTGTTTTGTGGCACCTGAGACTATATCAGATGGAGAATCCTGGAATACCCGTCTACGTCCCGGCAGCAAAGTGGGTTAAACCTCTGGATATCAGAGGATTTAAAGTGCTTTGTAACAGCTCTGATCATAGTCTGTATGCAAAAGATGGATGTCAGGTCTGAAAAGTGAACCCAATGTCTTAAACCTGCATTCTTTCTACTAGCCAGCAGGGGGCGACTCCTCTGGTTGCAACAAGAGCCAGATTGTATAGAAGTCTATGAGAAAATGATATTACTTTTATCTTGATTTGGCACATTCGTAAACATTGTTCCAAGTATATTTATAGTCTTAATTGCTAGCATTAAGTCTCCTTCAATGCAGCAGGATTTTAATTTTGTACATTATGGTCCCATTTAGAGTAAAATAAACGATAAAGCAGCGTATGCTTCAGCGCATCGCTAGCCTGATTCAACCTTTACTCATCTCGTACGGTTCCCAAAAGATGGCAAATTCCAACCCCGAGGCTTCAAAATGTTTGTCCACAAACCAACGGGTGGCATCACCGTGGCTACGTCCAGGTTTTATATACAGTCTGTGGTCCGAATACAGAGCTGTTGACTTGTTGGAACCTGGTTACAAGCTCAATTTTCTTATTTTTTAGGGATTTTTCACAGTGCTAGGTACAGTAAATTAAATTAGTGGACTCTTGCATACTGGCGGACAGAGAAAGCACAGCGCTGTCTCTACACTGTGTCTGCACAGAAGGTGTAGCTTTAGCAGCATGTTAGCAGAGCAGCAGAAGGTCCAGTGCACCATCAGTGTCTACAAAAAGATGCATTTTGAGCGCATTATTGAACGGTAGGTCGCCCACATTTTGGAGTCATGTGCGTAAAATGCAAGAAAAAAAACTTAAAGTGTAAAATTATGTTTTAAATTGTCTAAAATTTCACTGCAAGAGTTCAGAATGGAAACAGTCATACAAGAATAGATTGAGCCCAATTTCATCTGCACCAACAACTTGGTAAAAAAGGATTTAGGTTATATTCACCATATTCTCTCTACACCTGCATAAAACTGGCCTTCTCACCTCGTATGCTGTTGAAAAATGTGACCAGTTAGGACACTGGTTTCTGAAAATCTGCTGTTTTTCTACTCAAGGGTCACCAACAGATGAGGAGAGCTGTCAGTCTCAAGATGAGATGACAAGACGATGCAATAAACGACAGCAAGAGGATAGCGTGGCGTTGCCAAGCTTCACAAAGCCAATTTCTAATCTGAATTCTAAACCGCACGCAATTTCTCTGATGTGCTCAACTGAAATGAGATGCAAGTTCTTTTTTTGTATCTAAGTGACCTTGGTGAAGGCATGAAGAGGGTTCGTGAGTCCTCAATGTCACTCCTTGCTGGTATTATCCAGGGAGGAGGGCGTGATGGCTGAGGGATGCTGTTGTGGTAACCCAGGTGGGGCCAATCTTGGCTCCCAGAGAGATCCAATATAAGCCATTAGAGGGGTCTGGTCTGGTTCATTTGAGCGTCACAGTTAACAACCTTACACTGGAGCAACAAATCCACCAGCACAACAGGCTTCTTTATGCAACTTCTCCATCAGCGGTGAATCACCAAACTCACAGGCTGGTTTCAACAGTGTGTTACCTCAAGCTGCACTTCCTGACGCTCGGTTTTGGACATCATGAGTGGACGACCTGCTGAAAGCATAGAGACAAAACAGAGGCAATGAAATCTCATCCGTCTATCTACGTTCCTGGTTTCCTCTTTATCTCATCCTGCGAAGGAGGGAGGAGGAGGAGGAGGAGAGCGCATTTGTTTTTTTATGGGGTTTACAGTAATGCTCAGAGGGTGAAATTATTCCTGGAGCCCCCGAGTTTAATTATTTCCTCTCGTATCAATACAGTCTACCGACGTAATTTCCGTGTTGATCTGATTAAAGAAATATTACATTCTGCCAGGGCACGGGCAAATTGACTTTGGTGGCAAGGTCTTGACAAGAACCAGACACGCAGCTTTATGCATCAGTAACGGCGTAACCATATTATCCATGCACTGCTTCCTTCGGTGAAAAGCAAGATGCAGGCTGTTTCCAATGAAGACAAAAGAAGGGAGGAAGGAGATTCAGGAGAGACGAGATGGTGCAGACGTGCAAGCGCACACCTTCTCAGAGAATACTAATGCCGTGTCATCGGGAGCATCAGTGAGACGCCTCCTCAGTACAAACACTGAGGTGCACGATCGATGGAGCTGAAGATGCAGCGTGAAGCGCAAAGTTTCGCCCTATAAGTTTGGACCAATGCATCAGAAAACAGTGACGGAGAATCATCTCTGAGCACAGCAACAGGAAAGTTATTCAACTAATTTCTCTCTGTTTAGATTTTTACATCTTCCACAGGAACAACTTTAAACATTTGAAGTTAGCATTCTGTGCTAATTATCCTTATAATAATAATAATATCCTGCTTCAGCTAAGAACACGATTATGTTTTAAACTTCTAACTCAAAGAAATTAAGCAGACTTTCCCTCATTTTGCTCATTTTTTTTCCTCCTCTGACCTCCTTCTTTAAATAAAATAACGTGACAATAAGACATTTTCTCAGGCCTGAATAAAGCTGGCATCAACATGGATATTACATTCATGCAGGTTGACACTAAAATGTGCAGAAACCTCCACCTGGGTCTTGGATTGTTTTCACTATCTGACAAACCATGAAGCCGATGGACAATGAAACACGCAGTAATCGCTCGTTTTACATTTTTACGTCTCATTTTCTTGACCCGCTTGATCTGCTGCTTCTACCTCACCGACTTCCTACATGTTCATGACAGCCTCAATGATCCTAAGTGAAGGGCCGTGAACTTGTTGCGTTCAATCAAGGGCGGGCATCGGGGAGAAGAGAAATGCGACAGGGGCTCGTTCACTGATTCAGTCAACCTTTATTTAAACCCTGAACACGCTGAGGCCTCATTTACAACATGGCCAAGTAAGAAAATACAAGATGTAGGCGCACGAAGGAGGCGTGGACGCTCATTTTTTGAATATTTGAGGATGCTAATGGATGCACTCGTTACCCTGCTGACTGCATTCAAACATAATAATAAATAAGTGATTTACTAAAGGTCGATTACGGTGAATTTTTCAGGCCTGTTCTGGGTCCGAACAATAAGAACACGAATCCTCAATAACAGCCTGGCACCGCTTTAGGACGGATAATTCAGCAGCAGCAGGGTTATCCCGAGCATGTGGAGGAAACATTCGCACAAAGAAAGTGCAGGAATGTGAGTCAGCAATCATGTAAAAGGAGAAGGCGAGCGAGAGAGCTGAGGCGGGGGGGAGGAAGTGGGAGTCGGGAGGGCAAAAGAGTGCAGCCATGTGCTGGGGTGTACACCTGTACCCAGAACAGGTGTTTTCCGCCCCACTTGCAGGCCCCCTGATTAGGAGCCGCCACGCTTGCCTTACCCCGTCAAAGACTAGCTTATCCCCCATCAGCGCGGCTCAGGCCCTGGGTAAAATGATGGTTAATTAGCCGGCAGAGAGCTACAGGCCGGACGGCGACGGAACCGCCTCCTCCTCAACCTTCCACCCTCTGCTGTACAGACAGACGCCGTGCACGCCGCGCACACAGACACCAGCCAGGAAGCAAAACCAATTTGAACACTGAAGGATGAGCAGACGTAGTCGGAAAAAGGGTGGATTATACAATTTCTTGTGCTGTTTTTTAAGATTAACTGAATTTTCTGGACACATGAAAGGCTTCCTCCGGGTTTTATTGCTTTTATCTTCTGCACTATTGTCAAAGCGAAACAAGTATTGTCTTGGAATAACAAAGTATAAAGGGTCATAATTAATGATAACGACGTGTAGTAATACATATTCTTTGATTAGAAAAAGACAACATGGGCTGCAGCGAGGGCATCAGAGTGAAGGGATTAATAGAGCGCGCTGTACTTTATACCGTATAACATGTCCTTTTCCTGGCTAATCTGCATGTGCATAGGGAAGCAATCAAAGCGAGATGGAGAAAGAGAGAAACTATAATCATACGCAGCTGGAGAAGCGGGGGGCCAAGAGAGGTTGCATTACCCAGCACTAAACACTTTCACCTGCGCCGCTACGCTACCCAGCATTAAACACTTTCACCTGGACGCGGCCACCATTTCAAGTTTTAATCATATTTCCAACGTGGAAGCGGGATCGTGGTGCAGAAATGACTTTGTTCTGGACTCGGCATGAAAGGAAGGTGGAGGCATTGTTGAGGAGAAGGTCTGAAGGAGGAACAACGATGTGTTTTAGGGGAACAGTTCAGAGCCTCACATGGCAAAAGCAAAGAGTCTGTATGTGCTGAACATGTCAGAAACCCGGCTGCTTGAATTGATATGTTCTACTTTGCACAGACTTTGCCTCTGCATGCTTGACTGAGTGCATCTGTGGAGCAACTGAATGGTATTTGCATGCACTTGGCCAGTTTTATATCAAGGTGCTGGCTCTCAGCAGAGCCGCAAACATGAACACTATCTGCTGCAGCAAACCTTAAAGCACACGTCACTGGTTTATCGAATTAAGACTTTGGGTGGTAGTAGAGGAGAATATCCAGGATTGTTGAAATTAAGAGGTTTAGGAGTCATTTTCACGTCACAATTTGAAAGTGTAGGTGGAAAATGTCGTCTAATTATAAAGACTTGAAACAAAAAAACGGTATGATTCCTTCTTTTGGATCAATTAAGATGCACAGAAAGAGGCAGAATACACACAAACCCGAGACAAAACCAGTGTTCACAATAAACACTGACCTGAAAATGGCCGTCTGATTCTGGGGACTCCACTCCGGCACCACAATGAACATCCACTCCACAGCCAACTGGTCATTAGGCAGAGCGGCTGGAGAAGAGAAATCGTCAAATGATTAGGTCTTTTCAGACAAAGTTCTCACTCGTGCATGCTTCATTACTCCCTAATAACTAATTTGTACTGTTTCCTGCAACACTGAGTACAAAAGCGCAGTGTTACAGTTTTCTCACCATTACCCAGGAGGGGCCTTCCTCTCATCTATCTGATCGTTTTCTGCTTCTTATTGGAGTCGGGGGTCGGACTCACCAGACATCAGGTATAGTTTTAAAATTCCCTCAGCTACAGGAAACAAAAACAACCAAAAATGGAAAGTTTAGCCAAACATTTAGATCGTGCAGTAAGGCAGGTGTGCTTGGTTCTAGTATATTCTGCAGGGACACCATTGCTGCATCCTGGGCTTAGCACCACCGAGACAACTGTGATTGGTTTAAAGCATAGAAACAAGCATTTTCCATCCTTGTAGCAGGATGATTATAAGGTGCAGCCAGATCATTCTCCAGCAGTGTGGATCTGCAGTTTCATGGTGCTAAGCTAGCAGCCTTGATGTCTATTTCTAGCGTCCACCCACCTTCCCAGAGCTTCCCACTGTCCTTTAATCATGGAAAGAAAAGACTGAAGGCCACGTCTGGTAGTTTAGTTTGAAGAAAAAACTTCCTCCTCTATTGACATTTTTACAAAAAAGCTCAAGACTGACATGTTTCCAGTGGTTTTTGGTAGCTGCTAATGTTTTTAATTCGTAGTATTTTACTAAACTGTGATCCTCTAACTTGCTTTTCTCTTTTGCCTTGTTCAAATATGTTCAAACATGTAAAGCACTCAGTTTGTTTAAAATGTGCTTCATGAACAAATTTAATTTGATTTGTGAAAAGATGCAGACACATCCGAGAGATCTAAAGACACATCCGGACTTTTTTATAGCCACACGAGACAGAATAGCGAGACCGAGACACCTGCCATCCGACTTGTAATCCACCAGATCGCTGCTGGAGGGGGACGGGTCCACATGACCGCAGTCTCGCGTTACATTATTTGGGTTGAGGCCAAGCGGACCTTATGTTTAAAGGCCAGCAGGACACCGGGCGACGTCCTGTAAGCTCACCTTACATCACTGTTTACCACGAACACAGCTCCACAGAGGACTGTTTATGACACAAGAGGCAAACTCATTCAGTTTGGATGCTGTCTTGCTTCTTTTCTTCTCCTGTTGTGGCTCAGATTCTTTAACCGCGGACCCTCGAACATCAGGCTTTAGATTAGGTTTCTAAGACGGAAACTAATGAAGCTTTAAAAATGTAAAATGAAAAAGCAAGTGGCCAAAATAACGTGTTACACTAAAATCATTACAGTTAGTGGATAAAAGAACAACAAGAACCAGAGAGATGCCATTTGAGAGAGCGAGCGAGGAAGCGCAGCACGATGCTATGTACAGCGGAGATGATATTCAGGAGGGGGAAGGTGGTGAGTGTCAGACTATACGGGGGAATTTGGGTTTTGGCATGCATCCCTGTCTCTCTGCGGAGCTACCAGTGCTCACAGATCAGAGCTGCACTTCCTCCGGGCGCACCACGCAATCCACAGAGGTGATGGAGATACATGTACACAAACCTAAACACACACACATCCAACATGCTTGTATGCATACACGGGGTACACACACACACAAACACACACACACACATATGCACTCACACCGCTTACTGTACATACACGTGTTCCCTGCAGCCATAAGCACTGCTCTGCAACCTAATTAAGAGAACAATTAAGTTGGAGGCGATGAGGATTAAAAAATGAGGGCCACTGTGTGTGTGTGTGTGTGTGTGTGTAGGTGTGTGTGTGTGTGTGTGTGCAATCATCAAGATCACATCGTAGGAAAAAGTGAAGCCTGTTGCCAAAACACGAGGCGGTCGTTTCATTACCTTCCACGTGAAGTAATGCTGCAACTCTTCCAGAGGACTTTATGTACGTTAAAGTCACGATTACGTCGCTTATTGTCCACTTTGCTGTGTTCGCATTTTGTTTTTCATTTAAAGAATCATATCGTAAGGTCCTTTGTGTCATCTTTTGTCTTAATTCCTTTACACGCTATGCATTAGCATGTAGGAGCTTCTAGAAGTCCAGTCGCTTTCACACGTTAAAGTTCTAATAAATGAACTATTTGTGTCGATATTCAACTAAGACAATGTCCAGTAACCAAACACCAACATGGTCAACAGCTGCAAAATGTTAAACCAAGCATAGTTTGTCTGTTTATTTCACTGTCGCTGTTTCGCTCCCGAAACCACAAAACAATCCAAGTTTTCGAGGTTTTTGCAAATTAAAAGTTTGCGCGACCACTTTGGGTAACTTTCCCGAGCCGACCTTAGGGTCCTGTCAAACAATTTAAACTTATCGGAAGCCGGCGCTCAAAAGAAACTTTCTCACACGACGTTGGGAGCATGCATGAAGTTCATCTGACAGAAATGATATTCCATCTGAGCTCGCACCGCACTGTAGTTTCTGCGCTGGCAGCACAAACAGGATTTTGCGGCCAGGACGCCAAGAAGCAGGGAAATATTAAACAAAGGAGGAGAGAGCAGACGCTGAAAAATACCTGCTGGCCCAATACGGAGGCTCCATATGCCCAGCTCTAGCCTGACTGCTGGCTGACCAGCCTGCATGCCCACTCTCTCCCAGGCCTGAGCACACAAACACACAGACAGACACACACATGCAGCACACGCTTCACTGGGGACAAGCCAGCAAGAGTAATCCTGGCCTACTTTTCTGCCCGGAGCGTACTGCAGCACCGACAGTACTACTGAGGCGGGAGGTGCAGGAGGAGGGGCGGACGAGGAGCGAGCGGAGATGGAGGGCGAGTTAGGACGGAGGAGCGAAGGGAAGAGGATGAGGGGCGCGCTTATAAAAGAATGAGATAATGACAACAGAAAGGAGAGGAAATCAAGCTGTGTGGAGAGAGACAGGTTGGTGAATAGGAAGCGGTGCGACGGCGGCGGACTCTCCTGCCAAACCAAACCAGGGGAAACACTGGCTGCTCTTTCTCCAAACAAGCGCATTAGTTAGTGAGACTTCCTCTCTAACATGAAGCCCTGAAACCACACCAGGGAGTATTTTTTTTTACTCTGCTCCCATTGACAGGATGAAAAATTACACTTGGAATATGTAAATAAATAATTACATCACACGTCCCCCCGTGAGCACACACATACTACTTATTACCCCAGAACATGTATGGGGGCAGAACATAATAAATTGCAGGCTTATTTATACACTGGCTGCGTGTTTGTAAATAATCTGATAATTCTTATATTCAGGTGATTCATGCGCGGCCCTTCGGGGGGTACGCGTGTCGTAGATTTTGTTTGACTCGAGGTATAATTACTGTACGTACCCAGAAATCACTTCATGAATCATGCTCACGTACATTTGCTGTTTCCTGAATGTGAATTAGCTGCAGTGGCGAGTAGCTTATGATAAAAAAAACAAGAGAAATGTTTCACACAGCGAGCTAAATGAACAAGGATTTGTTTAAGGCAGAAGATTGAGGTTAAACGGGAAGAAGACACAAGTAAACATGTTATTGTGGGAAAAGGAAAAACAAACATCTACCAGCTAATTAACTGAACTGACTGGTGACAGATACAAACATTTTATTGCTGTTTTCACTCCAAACTGAGGCAGCAAAACACCTACATATGCATATGACTGTTTCCTTATCTGTGCTGAATGAAGGAACAGAAAGGAGGTGGATTCCCAACAGCAGCAAGCAAACTTGTTGTGCCGACGTAAACGGTTTTTGCTTCAGTGTCGAGCACAAAGGTTGACGGACGAAACATCATCACGTCTGAAACTACCGCCTAGGAAAGACTCTCTGACACACATAAAAATATAAAATATTTACTACAAGCTGATGTAATCTACAACCCTGTCACTATAAACTATTACAGGTCTTTGCTTTGGTTTCTGCATGCCAATGTGCTAATAACCCTTTCTAATCAATAACATCCATACATCCCAATAATGGTGGTTGATGGTGAGGATTTAGGAAAGACTGCTCAGGTCAAATTTGACCCGTTTTGACTTTTGACAGCAGTAAAAACATCCTAAACGTCTGAATTCTTTTAGCCTGAAATTTGATGGCTTTTCCTAAAGTGACCCGAAGTACACAAAAATGAAAATATTTTAAGATTAGACAATGACGGGTGCTTCACTCTGAGGCTGTTTCAGGTCAAATCTGACCATTGAGATGTTTTTTTAGATCCACCAGTGTGCATCACATCAAGTAAAATGGTGGTTTTAGGGAATCTTTAAACTGTGAAACTGTACAGGTCATGTCTGAATTTTTTATTTACATTTTTTCGTGTGATATAGGATATTTAGACATTCTAAATAGATCTGGAGTTTAAAATTTGGTATAGGCTTCTTCACAGTATGATTCTGGGTAAAAATACCATGAAACTCCATAAAACTACTATAAAATATGAACAGTACGTAAAGGTTAATGCAAAACAACAAGGGGACATTTCCAGTAGAAAAATAATTCACAACAACTAAGTTTAAATATTGAGGTAAAGTCTCTGTAGTGTTGTTTATGGTGTGGATTTACCGCAGTGATTTAAATATGAGGGATTTAACCCCTACATGGTCAAACTGGTTGGGATTGGGCAACTAAAATGCAGAATTAAGATTGAAGAAAGATTGTAAATAGGATTCATAAAAAGCCAAACACATGGTCACTCCCAGTTCGTCGCATACGGACGCTTGGACACTTCAATTTTAACTCCACTCGGCATCACTTCAGCATCATTTCAATACGTTTGCAGGTCAGATCGTATAGAGAGAGACTGTGTTTGTGTCCCCGGAGCTGGGATTTTTCAACATTGTTGAGTTTTTTATAGGTTGTTGTGTTTAGTTGGTTCGGTTTAAACACCAAAGTTCATTGTTTGGGGTAAAATAAAAGCTTTTACATGTTAACCTCGTGTCAGAAGGCAAACTTCTCCCATCTCCAACAACCTTCTCCTCCATTTTCCACGTTTAATATCCGATTTATTTTCTGAAAACGAGCCACAGGAGCAGACAACTCCAAGGCTTCGGTTTCAGACGTTGAGGGACTTCTGTGAAAGTCTACTGGACCCCCCTGTCTGGTGACGAATGATGCTAAAGGGATAACCGGTGCAGTAGAAAGTGACACCAAGCATGTGCATGTGACAAATTAGGAGCGACATCAGGCTGAACTGCAGCATCAGCCTCCTCTGCACAAGTCTGACTAACTGCAGGTCGTCCACCAACCCCGACCTCCACATCGTCTCCACATGGGGGAGGTAAACGGTGACACGTGGGGCCGTACCGACACGGAGCCGATTCCTGGAGCTTTATCAGGCGTTTCCATTATTTTGTCCACACCGCTTCCATTTGTCTTTGCGCATGCAGTCAGACAGGTCCCAGAGCAGTACAGTAAATTATCCGCATCACTCTTGCTCTTGTGTTTCCTACAGTACAGAGGCGATTTAATGAGCACTCGCGCTCTATGAATCACTGATACTGCACTCTTAAACCAGACAGAGGTGCCTGATTACATTTTTGTCAGCAGGGAGCAAGAAAATGTTCTGAGCAATCCCAAGGCCTCTCTGCGTCAGGGAGGGGAAAAAAAGACCGAGAGAGGAAAAAAAAGAGGAAAAATATGGATCGCAGGAGAAGGGGGGAAGGGTATTTAAAGGGTCAGGTCAAACACACACCAACACACACACCAACACACACACACGGCCGTCCCGTCGCTCTCATCGCTCTCGCTGATGAAAGGTGTGTCTCCGCTCACGGGTCGTTTGTCGCGGGCATCTCCACGGACGGCTCATTGGAGAGTGCAAGGACCCCTTCATCTTTCACAGTGACAGGTCTCGGACACCGGGCCCCCCCCCAGTGACAGACGATCCATAGTCCGGCGGGGAGGGAGCCCAGCTAATGGCCTCGACTCCGGGCCTCGGTAATGATCACGTCCAGATTCCCAGTGTCACACGGCTGATGTTAGGCTCCGCCCACAGAGGCAGGTTGTTGTCACTTGGTGTGGATCGGCGAGGCCTCACACACTCGACCCGCGAATCATCAATCCCAGCTGGAAACTGGGGCAGTAGGGTGACAACATACTGATGCAGCACGTTGGGTTAGAATAATACCGAACACATTAACGCACTGATTCTGTCGTTGCAGCAAATACCAGCGAACATGAAGAGATTCCTCCCTCACACCTTCATCAGGACCTTATTGGACTGCTGCGATTATTATTATTCTTAGACTGACTTTAAAAACTGAAGTTAGACGGCCTAAACATGAACGAAAACTCACCAAAATGGCCACACACACCAGGACTGGCGAGAAATGTTATATTTTAAAAGAATTTGGTGTGTCACTGCCAAAATGGCGCCACGGAGTCCCATCAGAAGCATGATTGACCTCGTACTACACAGTTTGGTCGGCATGTAGAGCAGGTCAGGACCATAGACCAGGGGTGTCGAATCCTGGTCCTCGAGGGCCACAATCCTGCATGTTTTAAATGTGTCCCTCTTCCAACACACCTGATTCAAATGATCAGCTCATCATCAAGCTCTGCAGAAGCCTGATAAC
>NW_007579822.1:26239-32915 GCF_000690725.1 Stegastes partitus
TTTAGTGACTGTATTTCCTAAATAAAGTCTTATTTCCAGACAAAGTAATCTGTAAAACTCCTGCTTCTGTGTCGCAGACTTTGGAGACAACAGAAAGATTCGATGACACATGTTTTTTTTACACATATGCTTTTAAAATTCCAGTTTTATGAACATTCATGATAACTAAAGGACAGGAATTGTGCAATCTGTTGGCTGATAACAGCCTGTATGAGCGTATATTTGCAGTATTTTGTATGTATGCATTCTGAGATGTACTTTAACAGCAGATAAAGACAAATTCCCTTTAGGACAATAAACTTTATCTTATCTCATCTGCTGAAGCCATCATTTACATAAATTGTCATGGTATGTATTTCCTGATGTGATGAAAAATAGCTCTGGTGTGAAACACTGTGGTGTGAGTGAGAGAAGCTACCAACCAGCTCAGAGGAACTTCAGCTGTGTGTCGTGTAATAATGGAGCCGGATTTAGAATCACAGGACATGATGGCACGTCACAAGGTTTTCCACTTCTGGCATGAAAATGGGAAAAATGAACGACGTTGGATATCAGCACCAAGTAGCTGCTGTAAGTAGGTCCAGATTGAGACGGGATCTCCAGAACTGCCGCAGCACAGCGCGACCTCTGACCTCTCAGCACCAAATGCTCTGAAGCTCCCAGAAATCACTTCCTCGGTGAGGATGTGTTTTCAGCTGCGCTTTTCATTGAGGTTTCTGTACGTAAAGAGGTTTTAATCTCTTGAGCTTCACTGCGCTTATTGTTGAGGCGAGTCACTGACGTTTTTCATTCTTAACGAATCTTATCGGCGCCAACACAGGAAAATATATGAGCTGCTTTTAGTGACTTGTGTTTGATCAACAACACAGAAAGAGCTGCAGGTTGTTTATTTCCATATATTTTTTCTGTTCCTTTGTCATGAAGTGGTCAATAAAGTTTTTAGGATTTTTGTCTCCGCTGTGAACTGAGTGTAAAACAATTAGCACACACCTACACTGTAAAAAATGAACCATTTTAACCGTTTTCAACTGTAATTTTTCCAACAATTCCCTATTATTTTACATATTTTTCCTGTTTTGTTAAATTACAGATAAATACTCAAATCACAGAAAATGTTAATTATAATTTTTGTTTATTATTATTATTTTTTTAAACAGGCCCCAACTATCATAAAAAAAAATTTGTACTTTTGGAAATGGTAACAAGCTCTTTTACAACTTTGAGCATAAAATTACTTTTACTTTATTTAAATCAGAAAAAAATATATAGTTATTTTACAGATGTTTGCCGCTATTTGAAAGAAAAAATAATTATATTCAGGCTAAAGAATTTAAATTGATGAATAGTTTTTTTTATTATTATTATTTTATGGATTTTTCCTGTTTTGTTAAATTACAGATTAATCCCCCCAAAAAGTATTTATTGGCATTTTAACCCTAAAATTATTTTTTTTAAATAAAATAAAAAATGCAACTGCGAACAATGTTTGCATCAAAATCTGCATTTTTACAAAAGCTAATAAGTTCTTTTAAGACATTTGAATGTAAAACAGCATCTTTTTTTTTTTTTTTACTATAATTAATGAGCAAAAAACATAATCATTTATAAAAATATTTGCCATTATTTTATAGACAAAAATATTATTTAAAAGGACTGAAAAGTGGCAAATCTTTTATTTTATATAAAATAAAAGATTTACAGATTTTTCCTGTTTTGTTAAATTAGAGAAAATTAGAGAAAATCACCAAAAAAAGTATCAATTTACATGTTGACTGTAAAAAAATTAATTAATTTTCTTTTAAAACAGGTCAAATTTGCAACTGCATTTTTACAAGCAGTAATTTCTGACATCCCTTTCTTACGTTGCAGTATTCAAGCGTTTTTTAAACCTATTTTTCTTGCACCCTTCCTTGCTGCCAGATATTTACCTTTTATTTTTTCCAGTGCACTCCAAGCAGATGAAACCTCATCTGAACGTACAGTAGCAGATTAATGTTCCGCTTTTGAATCCAGACTATAATTCCTGTCATCCCCCCCCTCCTCTATCTCGCTACCAATTTCCCCTGTGCGCTATTTATCCAGGCGGGAACTCCTAAAAATCATCTTTTCTAAGGACGCGTTTTGAAGTGACTTTGAGTGTTAAAATGAAACTCGACAAGATGTTCCCCCCATCCTCCAGATTCCACCTACATGCCCTGCACGGCTGAGGAGATCTAATGACTCCCCACGCTTGTCTGCGCTGTGCAAGTTTGACGTGCCTTGTCTTCACATGTAACCGTATCCCTCGGAGCGATGAGGGCCTTCCCAGCAACTTCTCATCACTCGCCGGAGAAGACGCTAACTATGATTAGTAATAGCACCATTGATTTTCAGTGAGCAGCGAACGCTTGCTCCAATCCTCCACGCTCAACTAAAACATGTCAGAGATATTAAAGCGCTGCCTTTTTTCTTTTTTCTTTTTTTTTCTTTCAAAGGGCACATTTCACATTCAGCGAGAGAGATCAGGATCTATTAGGCTCGTTCGTGATTGCACTGAATATGAGCGCTGACAAGAAAGTGAGGGTTCCCTGTGCCAGACAGCGTGGGATTCGGTCTCTCACTATTTAACTACAGAGACGAGTTCAGGGGAAATAATATCATATTGACCTCATGAAAAACCGAGCAGTTAAGTACTTTTGTCTCTGCGAAGCCCACCGAGACTCACCTCGCGGTATCAACCCACACATGTTCAATCTCCAGAAATAATCATCCGATACTAATCACAGAATCACATAGGCAAAGGATGTAATTATGATTTTTTCTCCTCCACTTTCTCCGCCATTGTAAAACCTTTAGGGGTGTGACACAATAACCTTTCATATGCCGAACGCCTCGTTCAGAATTGAAAATGAGACAGAAGGACATTATAAAAAATAAAAAAAAAAGATGAATAAAGAGCGGAGGGGAGGGGGCTCTCGGGGGGCCGTGAAAACTGAACTCTTGCTTATGAATTTGCATATTCATATTTGGACCCTGGTCGGCGTGAAAGACAATGGGGACGCCGAAGTTCTCTGGCCCCTCTCAGTGTATTCAAGCTCGTCCCGTACAAAGACGCGAATTTTCCGCTGAGGCCTAGCGAGGGACGGCGCGGAGGGAAGCTCGAGCACCCCTGAGCGTCCCTGAATCGGGCAGACAGGAAGTCATCCTACAAGAACCCCCGTCCCTACGGCGATTCCCATGAATTCCCACAATTCCACTGGCCCGTTGGCTGGTTACTTATTCAGCGAGTGCACCGCCGCGCTCCCCCTTGAACCCGAGTCATAAAGGGACAAGAGGGAGGCAAACGGAGTGAGACGGCGAGAGATTGGGGGGGGGGAGAAGAAAAAATAATATTTCATTCACCGTCACAACATGACCCAGATAGCAGTGAGATTGCCCTTTTTTTAGTCAGGACAAAATTGCCTTTGTGTCTGAAGTTACAAGAGCGAAAGAGAAACAAAAAGCCAAACGAAAAGGGGGTGCTTCAAAGGTTAATCCGTTACAAGTGAGATCAGAGCGTCCCTTCTTTAAGGAACAGAAGAAAATCTATCTCTTTTCTCTTTCCCTCCTTTCCCTTTTATGTCTGGCCATAAAGAGCGGGTTTTATGTACACTCGAATGGCTGAGGCTCACAGAACATGCATGTGAATGAGGGGAAACCACGGGGGACCAATATATCTTTACAAACATATATGCACATTGACAGAGAGAGGAAGGGAGGAAGGAGGGAAGAGGGGAAGATATCAGGACGGAAATAAAGGGAGAAGGTAAGCAGGATGGCGAGAGATGGAAAAGAAAAGGGATGAAAGGAGGTCGTGATGGAGAAAGGAAGAGACAGAGGCAGAGAGGCAGTCTGGAGGAAAGAAGACGAAGAAAAAAAGGACGGGAAGAAAAGCAGTCTGGTGCTTTAATCATAAAATCAGAGCTGAAGGAGCGAGGCAGGCATGCAGTCTTCATAACGGATCCCATCTGAGAATGCTATTACAGGCCTGGCTCTGGTTGCTGCTAACGCTACCGGGCTTACAGCGCCGGCTCTGAAGCACTTCTATTTCAGCCATGACCCGCCTTTAGTACCTGCTGAAAAACTGGGCCTGCTTAATATCAGAGCATTCATCGATTCCCAGGCTGCGGTGGTGGTAGCAGCGGCGCAAATATAAAAAAAAACTGTTGCCTCGAAACATGTGTGAAATCCTGCTCGACGTTTTCATTCAGAAAAAAACAAAAAAGGCACAAATATTTCTGTTTAGGCTGCGAAAATCGGCTTTACTTCCACAAAATCACGAGAAAATCACACGAAAACAAGCTTAACGCAGGTTGTGCTTCACTTTTAATTCCTGTTTTCTTATTTTAAATCTGAAAACAAATGTTTTGGTGCTCTTTTTAAAAGTTAATCTGCTGTCTCGTTGATTTCCTTTCAGTCTGTAAACCCCTTCTTGTTCGTACCGTGCAGCTAAAACGCAACAAAAACAAAATGAAAAAAAAAAAAAGCTGGAATACAATCGTGAAATAAGTTTGATTTTCTCTCAACAAGAGTACAACAGTTGAGTTGGGAAAATTCTGCAGCAAAAAAAAAAAAAAGCTTTCATATTAGAGAAAGAGTCTCCCCATCACATATTTATAGTATAGGTCTGTTGAGCATACGCCAACTTACCTGCAGGACTGTGGGATGGACTGATGGATGGAGGGAGAAGGAAGGTGGTATGGAGAGAGGGGGAGGAAGCAGAGATGCTAGAGGGAAGCAGGAGTCTGGAGTTAAATATTAATCCGTGGTGATTCATCTGCTGTGGAAGCCTCCAGGCTCCTTCTGCACACCGCCAGCTGTTGGCCCCTGTCTCTTGGCCCTGGACCTGGATGTGAAAGGCTGGGCTGCTGCCCAGAGTACCCAGGCATGAGCTTCCTTGGCTGGGGGAAAGGCAGCGCAGGCCAGGACAGGTGGTGGACCTGGCCGGGATGACAGGCTGCGTGAGGGTGTGTGTGTGTGTGTGTGTGTGTGACGCGGGGTGTTACACACACTGTACAACCACAACGCCGGGGTCCAGCAGTCACGGCGCTACGTCAGGCCCACGGACGGCGATGGTGGTTGGTCGGGAGGTACGGAGACGGTGCGAGGAAGAGGGATGGAGGAGGCAGGAGAGAGCTGGAGGGATGGAGCAGCGAACTGGAGGGCATGTGGAGCTTTTGTGTTTTGCTAAAGTATATTTCTGGACATTTTTTTTATTTTTTATTTTTTGCCTTTCATACAGTACAGACAGAGGAGGAGACGGTGCTGCTGGAGGCGTGGAGCTCATGTGGCCGTTACATCAATCTGAACACAATCAGCTTCTGACTGATGCAAAATCATAGTAATTCAGAATATATTCAATTCAAGTATTTTAGTTTACGTCTATCTTATTGCTTTTCTAGTTGGCACTGCATCTAAAGTTATTTCATTTTGTGTTTTCTGAGCAACATCTGGAGGAGGATGGGAATTTCCTTATCCTTGTCTTTCCTTATCTTTCCTTATCTCATCTCATCTGAAAGCTTTTACACTTTTTCTGATCCATATTTTCAGAATAAATTCTGACACATTTTACATTTCAAAGCATTTTTACAAGAAATGGGTGAAAAAAACGGGTGCATCACACAAGCAGTGATCGACAGAAAGACAACAGAAAATAAAGTATATATATATATATATATAGTCTATAAGTGATCTAACTTAATAGTAATTCAGCCCAGATTCAATTTGTTAAACTCAGGTCATAAAACTTACTTTTCTATTCTTGTTTACGTTTTAAGCAACACATCACACTTACTGGTTTTCTCCCATTCACTGCATTTCTTGTCATTTTGTTTTTCTAAGAAATATCTGGCCAAAGATATTCCACTTTTTGTAATCTATATAATCCGGTTAAATGCTGATATATTCACATTTTATAGTTTAAAGCATTTACAATAAATAGAAGAGAAGAAATGGATGCGTCACACGAGCAGCGATCGAGAAACCAGCTGCAGAAAGGCCCAAAGAACATCCATTTCACCACAGCGTGCCATCCACGCTGCTCCGCTGACGGGCCAAATCTTCGAGGTGCACGTCCAAAAAACACTAAAGCTATAAGCGCAGAGCGCTAAAACTGTCACAAAGTCGCATGCACGGCTGAAGATTATCAGTAATTTTCACGCTCGTTCGCTGGATCTCGGTCGTCCGTCTTGCTCAAACGTGTGACCTGACGAGTCGGGCAGAAGCCGGCAGACGGTCACACACAGCTGCTGCTCTGGCCGTTGCTCAAAAGCTAATGTACCTTGTGTGATTCACCGGCGCCATGAAAGCCAACCTCACCGCTGAGAGAGGGAAAACAAGGGGATGAGGGATGAAGGAGGGCGGTGCAGGTGCCAGCAAAAAAAAAAAAGGGGGAATCCGAGACTGCATGAAGCGTACAAGAGTCTTAAAAAGTAGAAACTGGCATCGAGTTAAACACTGACAGGTGAAGTGACTGACGTCAGGTTTCTCATCACGATGGCTGTTGGTGGGATACGTCAGGCAGCAAGTGAACAGCCAGTTCTTGAAGTTGAAGACTCAGACAGATGTTTGACAGCTGCTCTTCAATGGAAATCAACAGGATTTATACCCCTGGAGCCACGTAAACACTGGTTGTACCAGACTGGAAGACACTTGTAGA